>NC_077233.1:61134159-61434159 GCF_027887165.1 Monodelphis domestica | reverse complement strand
TCCTTCTCACCTTCCCCATCTGAATTCCATAATGTTTTTTGCTTCAGCAGCCACTGGAGCATATTAGCGAAAGGGCCACTGTGTCCTTACCCCGGGTGTTTCCAAGCTTTCTGAAATCACTAAACCTTAATAGTTTAAAATCAAATATCACACCTGATCCAGTGGTGGAGTTTTAGTGATATATGTATAAGGAGAATGATAATAAAATATAATTTATCCCTAGTTGTAGCCAGCCAGCCATGGTAAGTTGTTGTGGGACTTAGAAAGTTATTGTCATGAAGAATAAGTACATTCCCCTCTGATGCCTTATGGTGTCTTAGAAGTGACCCTGTGCTGTCGAAGGCTCCCCTGCTGCTGGAACCCAAGCTCTCTGGGGACCCATCAAGATGAATAGGTTTTGAGCATGGCTCTAGACATAGACATTCATTCTACGACTAGCCTATGGAAGGAAGGTTTCAAGGGATGAAGTTTTGGGAGATGGCAGTTCATGAAGCCCCTGCTCTAAGTGTGGAGGAGTTCTCATTCGAGCTAAAAGAGAAAGTGCTCACACCCTGAAATGGCAGGTCTTTAGAATTATTGAAGAAAAGAGAGAAAACATTTAGGTCGCCAGATTGAGGACAGAAACGACAACACAATTTCTCTCTTTCACAGAGCATCAGGGCCAGGAGGCATAGAGGTCACTTATTCTCGCTTCCTTTACTCGAGTCTGATGATGAGATGGCCTTTCCCTTCTCCAAAGTCTACACTTTGACTTGTACCCTTGATTCCATTCTTCCCCTTCTCTCTAGCCTGTCCCTGTCTATCTACTGGCTCATTCCCTGCTGCCTACAGATTAGCCCAGGGCTTCCCTATCCTAAAACCACAACGAAACAAAGCAACAAGGACAACCAGCCACTCACTTTATAGCTATTTCATCTCCATCTACCTTCTTCCCCCCCCCAAAAAAAAATAGAAGTAGAGATAGAAAAAAATAGAGATCGAAAAAGCTATCTCACTCTTTGTCTCTGGCTTCTGGTTTCCTCAGTTACCCAACACCAAGTTTTCAATCTCTCCAAAGCTACCAAAGATCTCTTAATGGCCAAATCTAATGGTTTCTTCTCAGTCCTCATCCTTCCTGACCTCTCTATAGCATGTGACATCGTTTATTTTTCTGTCCTCCTCATTACTCTGTCTTTTCTGGGTTTTCATGATATGGTTTTCTCTCAGCTCTGCTCCTGTCTGTCTAATCACTCTTAAGCTTCAATTGTCAAAGCCTCACATGTATCTTCTCCCTCTTACATATACCCAAAGGCTCCCTTCTGGATATTCTCCTCTTTTCTCTCTCTATCCTCTCACGTGTTGACATCATCAGCTCTCATCTTCATCTCTATGCAAATGATACCCCAGCCTACAGATCCTGCCCTCGTTTCCCTCTTGAGCTCTAGTCTGACATCATCATTACGTGTTCTACAGGCATTTAAACTCAACAAGTCCAAAATAGAACTAATTATCTCTTCCTTCAAAATGCATTTCTCTTCTAAATTCCTCCTCTTATTAAGGATACCACCAACCCAAGTTTGCAATCTAGGAGTCGTCTTTGACTTCTCCTCCTCTCAATAGAAAGCTCCTTGAAAGCTGGACCTGTTTCCTTTTTTGGAACAAAGTAGGCACTTAATAAATGCACATTGATTGACTGACTGACTGACTGATTGAAAGTTGGGAATGGAGGCAAAAATTTAATTTGTCTATTTCACAGAGCAACAGAAAGAGGAGATGCTTTAGATACACCCTAATCCAAACTACTCTTTGGCAGATAAAGAAGCTGAATTTCAGAGAAGTTTAAGCATGCTATATTGGAAAAAACAGAGTCTAGAAGATAAGAGCTCTGAATGGGAGACCCAATTCTGCCATTAATTTGTTGTATGATTTTGAGCAAGTCACTTCCCTTTCAAAAAATGTTAGAGCTAAGGAAATCTTAGATATTATTAAGGTTAACTGCATTTTAAAAATTCAAAAACCACATTGCAGACAAAGGACCTTACTCACCCAAAGTCTCATAGATGGCAAGTGGCACACTTGGATTGTGAACTTAAGGTCTCTGGTTCCAAATCTGGTGTACTATAATACTCTGCTAAATTCTTTTATTATTATTTTTATCAAAACTCTTTCCTTCCATCTTATAATCACTACTGTGTATTGGTTCCAAAGCGGAAGAACAATAAGGGTTAGGCAATAGAAGTTAAGTGACTCACCCAGGGTCATACAGCTAGGAAGTGTCTGAGGCCAGATTTGAACCAGGACCAATCTCTAGGCCGGGTTCTCAATCCACTGAGCCACCTAGCTGCCTCCTCCACTCCCAAACAAGCTCTGACTACAAATTCTGAGCTCTTTCCACCATGCCATGCTGCTTCTCTCTTCTTTAGACTTCAATTTCCTCATATGGAAAATGAGATTAGACTTGACATCTAAGTTCCACTCCTTGCCCCTTCCCTCCAACATGAATGCAGAGCACATTTGGTAGACCTGGAAATGAAAATTAAGTGTAATGTTCTTTCCTCCACCTTCCATTGACCTAGAATTCAGGCCTGTGTTTCCCATCCTTGGCTTGCTCCCTGCATCTTGGTTGCTGGTGATTAAGTGGTGGTAATGGAGAAGTTTTTTGCTAGGAAGGTCTGTGACTAAACAAACAAGCTATTGGCTGAACATTGTAAAAATTAAAGTTAAATCTTAATAATAAAAATATTATATTTAAGGGATTCATTAATTAATTATTAGAAGTAAAGGAATAAAGAGGATACAAAAATAAAGACCACGTGCCCATGGCTGATTAGCCATTTTCAAAAACCCCACTCACCTCCATCACTATGCTGGCTGCATGCCAAAGAAAGCATGGAAGGAGTTACAGCCAGTTAAATACCAATAACATGATCTTGCCAATGTGGAGATACTGGAGAGATTATAGGGAATTTGGGGAACTACTAAGGACTTCTGGGGAATGAAGTCAAAGGTTCAATCTCCATTTATACAACATCTCCTTGGGACACTCAGATCCAGCCATAGTGAAATCAGACCAAGCCTCAGAGAAACCATAAGTATATATAACAAAACAAACTAAACACAACAGCATATGTCACACACATGCCTCTTTCCCTGCAAATGTTGGGCCAGCCTTGGTATTACCTTCAGCATTCTCCAGACAGCTTAGAAAAGGTCATAGACTGGGACTGATGAAACACTAAGGCCACAACAACAAGAATTGGGGAGGATGGGCTGGGGGGGTGGGAATCAATCACTTATTTATCAATTTGTCCTTGATGCTGGACCAAGTCAAACATGGCCCTGATGCACTTCCTAAGGGAGTTTGTGAATTGTGTTGCTCTTTGACCAGTAGGCATGGGCAATGCCCAGACAGGAGTCTCCAACACTTTCTTCTGGGTTTAGCATTGGCTTCTATAACATAGACATTTCCCAAGGGGCCAGAAATTTTGTGGCAGGTGGTAAAAAAGTGTGAAGAGAAGAGAGAAGACATTGAATCTCCCATCTCCACATCTTTGCACTGACCATGCCTGTGGAATGTGATCCATTCTTGCCTCTGCCTCATAGAATCCCTTATTTCCTTCAGGATACAACTCACATGCCATCTTTCACATGAATTCTTTTCTGATTCTGTCTCCTCCTCAACAGCTAGTGCTCTCCCTCCCAAATTACTTTGTATTTATTTTGTGTGTATTCTCTATCTATCTATCTATCTATCTGTGTGTCCATCTATCTATCTATCTATCTATCTATCTATCTATCTATCTATCTATCTATCTATCTATCTATCTATCTCTATTTCCATACCTGTTGTCTCTTCTAGAAGGCAATAGCCTTGAAAGCAAGCGATATATTTTTAATTTGGTTTTATATCCCCAGTGATTGCCACTTAGTAGGTGCTTTGAATGTTTGCTTGTTGACTTATTCCAGCTATGGAGGGAAAGAAGGATGGGAGGAAAGAAGAGAAATCCTATGAAAGATGAGAGGGGGAAAAGGAAAAAGAACAGATGTTTAGGAAAGAATTGGAAAAGGAGATTAAGGAGACAGAAAAAAGAGTGGGTGTAGGGATAGTAAGAGGAGGTGAGAGGGAGAGGAGAAAAAGGAGAGTTAGAGACAATGAAAGAAGACAAGAAGAGGGGAATGGAGAAGAGAAAAACAGGAGAAAGAAAGGCAAAAGAACTTAAAGGTAGCTATGAAATAGAGAGAAAGTTATCATTCTCAGATCCTGATTAAGACTCCTGCCTCTGATGACAGTCATGACTTAGAATATTCAATCAAAAATCACTGGCCCAGGCTCAACAAGTTAAGGATCTAGTTCGAAAAGTTCACATGAGTCATCCAGGACACAATCTACCAAAGACACGATCAAGTAGGACACTAGCAACCAAGGACACAGTTACTATAGGCACATACTAAGGGAGTTTCATCATCTTGGATGAAGTGGACATCCAAGATGGGCTTTACTTTCTTTATTTATCCAAGTAGCTATTTTTGTTCATTAAAACCTAGTTTACTTGCTGTATCTGGCCAATATCCTGGAGTGCGTGCTTGGTTAATTTAAGCGAGCAAAGCTTTGACGAAGTAATTTTATTGTCCTCTGGGATTGGCCAGCTTATGCCAAGCCTCACTATTGCAGATGAAATTGAGTTAATTTTCGCTGAAATTGCTTCTTAGCAGACAAACACATTCCCCATCATTGCAGGCTTATGCCTTTGCAGCTCCATTATTTTTTAATTTACACACCCGGGCAGCAAAGGATTAATGCCCGAGGTACACAAAGACTGCCTTTAGGGAGAGAGGGAAGAAAGAAAGATGCCCCTACTGTAGACCCTCAAGGGTGAAGAGGTCATGGTACTCAGCCAAGGTTAGAATTTATCCACAAATCCCCCAGTCACAAAGCATCTAAGGTAGGCTCAGCCCTGTGTGACGCAATGTGAGGAAGAAAGATAGAAGAGAATGATAAGGCATGACCTCTACAGTGATTAGACCCCAGATGGGGTAGCAAAGAGTACATTTAAAATGAAGAAACATATAGAAGAAGGTGTAACCACCAGGAGATACTCTGCGATGACCCTTTCGGTGATGAGTGCCCAAGTTCTGGCAATCTCACAATCATTGTGGCAGTTGTTGGTGCCACTCAAAGTGAGAAAGGTAGTGAATGTAAGGAGAGAGGAGTCTACTTATACCCCCACCTGTAGCCTTTGCCATTTTGTGAGTGACAATTGCTCATTTTGATAGTAGGAGGGGTGTGAAGTGATCAATGTGAATTTATTTCATTACAATCTTGACTCAAGCCCCCACCTACTGAGAAAAGCTCAACCCTCCTCCTTGGATTTTGATAAACCCTACTCATTAAATACCACACAATGGAGTCAACCATTTACGCATAGCTTAAATGTATATAGTCTTACTGATGGTCCCAAGAAGTGAAAGCAATATAATCAAAATATATTGATTAAATTACTGTGTGATTATTTCTCCCAGATTCTGGTCATGCAGACATCCAGGCATCCAAGATGCTCAGACTCAGGCTGTTCAGTCTACAGGAATACCACAAACTTCAGTGGTTCCAGATACAGTCTATATGCTTAGATTCAGCTGGTCCCCCTAGGAATTTCAAGGATTCCTCATGTTGGATTTAGCAAATATCCCTAAAGATTTCTTATTCATGAGTAAAATATACCCTATAAGTATCTGAAGTAGAATTTGAATTCACATCATCTTGACTCTAAAGCACTCTTATCAACTATGTCATTTATATGCCTTATTTGTGAAATGATGGTGTGAGATTAGATCAGAAATTCTTCGACTGTATTTTTCAAAACTCTGTTATTTCATGTGATATGAATGGAAATTATGAGAGAAAAATTTCATGCTAGTGATATTTTTCTCTCTAAAATATTAGATATGATATTGCCATGTCAAAATACTTGTCAAGCAATTTCTTGGTATAAGGCCAGACTTAATATTCTATTCTTCTAATTTTCTAAAATTTCCCCACTTTACCTTTATTATAGGGCTAGTCCACATTCCCAAAGATTTTCTTTCCCTGTGAGACCATATATGAGTCATTCACCAAAGTATCTCATGGCCAAATTGATTTGGGAAATGGACCAATGATCCCAAAGACAAGCACATGATATAAGCTTAAAATGTATATTGATTGATGATATCTAATATTGCTTTGAGTGTTTACATTCCAGGATTTACAGAGTTTTAGAGTGTAAAGGGCCATTAAAGACATAGAGTCTACCATCATAATTTTACAGATGTGAAAATGGAGGCAAGAAGTGAAAGTGGCTTTCCCAAGGTCCCACATTTCCAACAGAGTAGATTACCACTTCTTTGTAGATGACTCAAAGATCTATAACCAACCCGGTTTTTCTCCTGAACTCTCACCTCACGTTGGGTACTGCCTATTGGGCATTTCCCATGGGATGGCCCATCAACATCTCAAATTCAGCTTGTCCAAAACAGAACTCATTATCTCCCCCACCCCCAACATCTATTTTATGAACTTCGGTTGAGAGCAACAGCGTTCTTCCAATTTCCTAGGTCTATAATCTTAGAGTTATTAACCTCCTTCATCCAATATATCCAATCAGTTGTGGAGTCTTAATGATTCCACTTCAGCTCCACATATGTCCAATTCTCTCCCTGATTCACATAGTCACTTCCATAGGTTGGACCTTCATCAACCTTTATGTGGATTATGGCACTAGTCTCCTAATAAGTTTCTTTGCCTCAAGTGTTTCCCTGCTCCAAACATCTCCCCCAATCACCCCAGCTGCCAAAGTGATGTTTTGATAGTATAGGTCAGATAGAGCCCTGCTCCTGCTCAATAAACTTCAGGGACTCCTTACCACCTCTGGAATCAGATACAAACTTTTTGCCACATAAAACCCTTTATAGCATGCATCCAACCTATTTTTCTAGGTTTATAATACATTCCCCTCCTTCATAGACCTTATGATCTAGTCAAACTGATCTCTTTGTATCCCTAATGTAAGATATTTCCCTTCTCCATTCCTCTGCACAAGCCATTTCTCCATATCTGGAATGTATGTCTCCCTTGCCACCCTTTCTTAAAATCAGAAGCTTTCTCCAAAGTACAACTCAAGTGTTGCCTTCTACCTAAAGTCTTTCTTGATCTCCTCAGCCACTAGTGTCTTCCCCCTAAAATAATCTTTTATTTATTCAGAGTCCCTTCCCAAAAGCCACACTGCTGCCCACCAGAGGGTAATTGTCTCTGAGCAAATTATGCAAGGAATGATTTTGTCCCAAGAGCACTGAATTAGTCAAAGGACCTGTTACCTGTGAGATCTTAGGTAAGTCTCTTTACCTCTCTCAGCTTCAGTTTCTTGTTTTATAAAATGAGAACCTTGGATTATATTACCTCTGATATTTCTTACAACAATATCTATGATCCATGATCTATGAAGTGAGATCAAGCAGAATGAGTGATCTTGGCAATGGCTTCTAGCCTTATTTTTTCCTTCTGAGTGACTATTCAGCTATGCAATGAAGCCACAGAAGAGGAAACTGATCGTTCTTATGGATGGGCATGTATAGGGAAGAGGAAAAATTTTAGAGAATAATGACATTGTCACCACTGCTTCTCACTGGATGAGGAAATCATCAGGACTCCTCTCCTTTGCAAATAAGGAGTTTTATACATCCTCATATAAATCCTGTTAAAATCTTAGACATGAAGAGTCTCAGAAATTTAAAAAAAGAGCCTGAGAGGTAACCAAGTTCAACCTTCCTCCCATTCAAGCATCTCAGAAAGCATCTCCAACAGGTTGTGATGAATCCTTTGCTTTCACATATGCAGGGTTGAAGAGATCACTGCATGATAAGACAGATGACTGTTGGACAGCTCTAATTATTAGAAACTCCTTTCTTTTATTGAGTCAAAATGTGCCTCTCTGTAACTTCCTTTTATTGGTCTTAGTTCTACCATCTGACGCCCCACAGAGCAAGTTAGCAATATCATGGCAGCCCCTCAGATATTAAAAGACCAGAGATTATATTTGTCCTACATCTTCTCCACAGACTAACATTATTAAAAGAATGGTTAGTGAACATCTAGATAAGAAAGTGGTGATCACAATGAGCTAGCATGGCTTCATCAAGACCAGGTCACGCCAGACTAACCTCATTTCCTTTCTTAACAGGGTTACTAGACTGGCAGATCAGGCGAAGGCTGTCAAGATCATTTTGTTGATTGAAGCAAAGCATTTGAGAGAGCCTCTGAAGCTATTCTTGTGGGAAAGATGGAGAGATGCGGGCTAGATGATAACACAGTTAGGAGAGATTGAAAATGGGTTTAATGGCTAGACCCAAAGAATAAGAAAACCCACAATTTGGAAAAGACCTCAGAGGTCACTTAGTCCAATCCCCATTTAAATAAAAATTCCAGGTATAATATCCCTCACAAGGCATTTTTGAGGTCCCCAAGGGAGGAGTCTACTATGCTTTCTAAATCTACTTTTAGATGTCTTTAACTAGTAGAAGGCAGCTAGGTAGCACAATAGATAGAATGTGGGGCCTAGATTAGGGAAGTTATCTTCCTGAGTACTTATCTGAGTACCTCAGACATTAGATGTGCAATTCTGGTCAAATCATTTAATCTTGTTTGCCTCAGCATCCTCATCTGTAAAATGAGCTGGAGAAGAAAATGACAAACCATTCCAGTATTTTTGCCAAGAAAACTCCAAAAGGGGTCTCCAGGAGTCACACATGACTGAAAAACTACTCATCAACGACAAAACTATTAGGAAATTGCTTTTTTCTTACACCAAGTCTAAATCTGCCTCTTTGCAACCCATTTCTCCTCTAGGAGTTCTATTCTCTGAAGCCAAGCAGAAAGTCTAATCTATCTTCTATAAGCCTGCCTTTCAAATACTTAGAAGTGGCAGTAGAGTATAATGGATAGAGAGCTGTACTCAGGAAGACCAGGGTTCAAGTTCTATCTCTGTAACAGAATGACATGTGACCCTGGGCAAGTCACTTCACAGTTCTGAATTCTAAGTCACACTTAAAGACCTAAATTGCAGAAAAGTTGCTGACCTGTAATGGCAGATAGAGTTTCCTAATCTGAGATTTCCCTAGATCCATGAGGTAACAGTCCTGGTTCCTATCCCCTATCATGTTTTCCACCTCCCAAGTCTTTCTTCCAGGTTAAATTTCTCCAGTTCCATCAATAGATCTTCATGGGATGCAGTTTCCAAACTTCTTAGCATGCTGGCTTTTCCCTTCAAGATGTATTCTAGCATATCTATGTCCCTCCTACAATTTTTATGGCACTGAGAACTAAACTCAATACTCCAGATAGGGGATGATCGGAGTTAAGAATAGTGGGGCTGCCTTTCTGGATACTAGGCACAGCCAAAGGTGGTATCATGTTTTGGGGGGGGCGGGGGTGATGGTGGTGGAGATCTGTCACATCAATGTTTATAGGATAACAAATTTAGACCAAAAAGGGAAGTTGGAGGCCATCTAGTCCAAGTTCCTCTTTTTACAAATGAAGAACCGAGATCCTCAGAGGCAGGGTCACACCCCAAATCTCATAGGAAATAAATAGCAGCAATGGAATTTTCACTTAGATCCTCCTACTTTAATCTAATACTGTTTAATGCCTTCTAATTGTTTGCATATGTTTAGCTTATGTAATCCTTTCCCTATGTCTCCCCAATCTTTTTCTAAGGAACTCTTTTTTCTTGCATTTGAATCCTCAGCAGTAAACAAGATTTGACACATAGTAGGCATTTAATAAATGTTTGTTGATTGATATCCACACCTCCCATAGCCAATAATTATGGAGTAATTTAGAGTTTAGAACTATACATTTTCCCTAATAAAGTCCATCTGGCCAGATTTGTTCCATTGTTCAAGCCTGCCAAGATCTTTTTGGGTCCTGTCTCTGTCATCCAATGTTTTAACTTTTCCTCTCAACTTCATGTCATCTACAGGTTGGATAAGACAGTCTTCCATTGCATCAACTAAGTCATTGATAAAAATGTCAAATGGCACATGGATGAGGATGTATTGGGGACACTTTGTGAAAGACCTCCTATGAAGGAAACCCAGTGGAGATTGAAACAAACATGATTCATTGCCAGAACCTAACTCAGGCTGGCACAAATTCTAGTAAGCCTTCCCCAGTAATCTTTTCTTTATGGTTGTGGCTTTTCAACTCCCAGTTGGAGGATCAGCCCTGCCCCTGGCTTGTGGGACTCATGCTGTCACTTGGAAGAGGGGTCTAATCAATCTTAAACTGGTTGCTCGCCAGTATAACATTGAACCATTCTTGTTGAGATCCTTCCTTTATCCTTTTTTATCCCAGTTCTCCAGTACTGGTTCTTGTCTCATTTTTCAATGACCAAAGTCCTGTCTGAAGTCACAATCTTCCAATGTACTAAATTTCTTGCCTTGAACCCCAGTCTCTTCATGACTCTGTCTCTGAAAACTAACTAGACATTTCCTAATGACATTAGTTTTGTTCATTCCTCAACCTCCATTGCCTGTCTACTGGCCTGACCACCTTTTCAGCCTCCACTGACCTACTTCCTCTGCTGGTATGTTGTGTTGGTTGTCTCTCAAACCGAGGATGATGATTGTCTTTGTGTGTTTTTGTGCACAAAGACACTTGTGCATGAAGATTTAAGTGGAAAAGTCGGTGCACAGAGACAGTCCCACTCTCTCGGTGTTGGAAGCCTGGGTCCAGTGGCACGAAAAGTCGTTACACCTGGAGACTTCCTCAGCTGCATTGGATGGCCGTGTTGTCTTTTGTGCTCCATCATGCCCTAAGCACTCCACAATGCCTTGCTGCATCGCCATCTCAGCCGTTGAACCTTCTTGTTGGTTTCTTCCGCCTGTTCTGCTGAAACAGTCTTCACATGCTGGGTGAGCAAAGCCCTAGTTCATCAGGGGTCCACGACAACCCGATGGCTACCCTCACAAGGTTTAGCCGGCCTGTCGAAGCCGTTGCCCGGGGTGTGGCCGCTGCCGCATGCTAGCACTGACCCTCACCTGACACCCAGCTCTCTGCTGGTTAAATACCCTTCATCAAACTCTTATATTTCTCCCATGGCCTTGTTACATCCTGCCTTGGTTTATAGTTAACTCCAATGTTCCTTATAGGAATGGATTCAATCTCATTCAGCTTCTAAACTCACCACCATGATGCTGACTCCAGCCTTGATTGATTTCACCTTCCTCAGCCTCCTCTCCCATCTTATTGGAGGACTGGAATGCAGAGTGCCTCTTTTTATAGAGGGAAGAAGCTGGACTTTCACTTTATATTTACTGCCATGTCTGGTGTCAGCTCCTCAGGAAGAGAAACCAGTAATTCTCTGTTGTCCAACTCTTCCCAATTCATTCATTTTTCTGTCTCCTCTAATGTGTTGACTTCCCTTTTAGATTTTAAACTCATTGAGGGAAGGTGCTGTCTTTATTTTTTTCATTGTAACTCTAGTGCTTACCGTAGTCACATTATAGATGCTTGATAAATGTAGATTCGATTGGATTCACTCCCATAGTGCCTAGTACAGAGTTTTATTCCATAAGGTAGGCACTCGAATATTTTTTTCTGACTGTTTTAAGCATTGCCCTCTCCTGGTCCCTATTTAAAAATTCAGACACATTTGGGAGAGGTAGTACTCCATTAATACTTCATTGTGAACAAATACATATTGTAAGGATGATGATCCCACAAATAGGTACAAGCAGCATAGATCTGAAGGGACCTTAGGATTTTAGGACACAGAATATAGAATCTTCAAGCTGTAAGAGTTTGTGGAATGTTAAGGTTGGAAGAGAACTTAGAACACAGCAACAAATGAAGGCAATGAAAGTGTGATACCATGGATATAGAGTTGGACTTGAAAAAAAAAGATCCAAGTTCAGACACTTATTAGCTGTGTAGCAAGTCACTTTATCTGTCTCAGCCTTCATTTCTTCATTTGTAAAATGAGAGAGTTGAACTAAATGATCTCTGCAGTTTCTTCCAGCTTTAAATCTATGATATTACAAATTTGGAACAAAAATATTATGTAAGGAGCATTTAATCCTTTGCAAATCCGTGCACAGTATAACAAGTATAATAGGTAATGGTGCCCCTCCAATGGGGGCTCTAATTAGCAAGGAACAGGGAACAAAATAATTGCAACATAACCAGTGTGAGGTCATATGAGAGAGAGGAAGCAGGAAAATTTGAAGTAATGGCCAGAAGAGAAGAGAGAAATAGGAGAGAAGTAGAAAGCAGCAACTGTGTGCTTGAGCTCCAGCATCCCGCTTGTACTTTCATGAGGATGGTGGCAGGCATGATTTGAAAGATCTGACCAGGGTCTCAGTGATCTAGACTGACACTCATCCAAGAAAAAAGGTTTCCTGGGTTGCCATGGTGCCCAGAAACCAAGACTTTTGCTGTTGGCCCCAAGTAGACAGAGGGGTAACTAGGCAGACAGGCTCTTTCCAATGTTGATTTTTTAACACCTGGTTATAAACGATTTATATCCAGCTCCTGCTGTGTGATGAAGAAGGGAATTTTAGAAAAGGGGTGATGAGGGTGTTTGCTATTAATTACAATTTTCTTGTTATTTATCTTGTATTTCTATTTTAGTAAATGTTTATTTGCATTACTATGATGGAGTGTGTGTGTGTTTGTCTTAGGTGGTTGAGAATCAGAAGAAAATCAGGGACTCGTATGTAATAAACTATGCACCCCAAATGCTTCTGGATCCTGGCAAGTGACATTTGGGAATACTACATTACAAATAAAAAGGAACCTTTTTTTAAAATGTGTCCTGGATTCCTTTGCAGGCTGGTTAAATCTGTGGACCCTATATCACAATCATGTTTTTAAATGCATAACATAAGATATAAAGGATTACAATGGAAGTCAATCATATTGAAATACAGTTATGAGAAAATAGATTTTGAAAACTATGTTCACAGACTAGGTTAAGAACTCTTTTTCTAGTTCACTCCCCTCGTTTTACAAATGGGGAAACTGAGGACCAGAAAAATCATTGTTAGAGACCATAATCCTACAAAGGAATCATACCAGAATACTACTATATCAAGACATTACAGGTAAGGTCTAAAGCAGGACTGTCATCTGGTTCCAGAGAAGAAGCTATTCCCAAGCTTCCATGCCTTGGCTCAAATGTAGGCTTTCTATTTCCCTTGCATTATGTAAAGACTCAGAATTTTAGTCTCATCTTTCCTAATAAATCACCATTTATTAGGCTCAGTGTATTGAGAGTCAGGTCTAGAGATGGGAGGTCTTGGATTCAAATCCGACCTCAGACACTTCCCAGCTGTGTGACCCTGGACAAGTCACCTAACCCCCATTGCCTAGCCCTTACCACTCTTCTGCCTTGGAGCCAATACACAGTATTGACTCCAAGATAGAAGGTAAGCATTATTTTTAAAAAAATCGCCATGTAACTTTGGTCTAAGCACTTCTTCTTAGCCTCAATTTCCTTATCTACAAAATGGGTATAATAGTTCCTGCCCTTCTTGCCTTACACACCCCATGGAGGTAACATATACTAAAAGAAGATATTGGATGGAAAAAAGCTTCAGAAACTGTTAAAGACTACACAGAGGAAGGATTTTTATTTTTTCTTCCACAGATTTCTAGCTTTTCTGATTTCTCTGTGTTGTTTACTATAACCTGTGCTGAAAAGACCACTAAAAACCAAAAAAGCAATACGTTTTAATAGAATGGTTGTTGAATTTTCAGTGACTGTGTTGGACTCCCCTCTGTTTTTGTTGTTTCTGCCTTTCAAATTGATTCCCATTCTTCTCTTTTCACTGCTCCAAAATGGAGCATGTTATCCTCCACCCCAAATCACACATGATCAGTCGATCGATAATTAATTATCTTCCTATCGTCTGTGACCCAGATCTTTAGCAAATCCCCCCACCTCTGACTTGACTTGCCCCAGGCTCCAAGCACCCTATTCTCTCCTGTTCTCTCTCCTTGCCTTCTTTCCTCTCACCAATACTCTGCTTCCTTCCCTCCTTTTGAAGCCTACTCTAGGCAGCTCTTCATGGAAATGAGTGTCTTGGAAATGAGTCTCCTGGCAGGGGGGAAGGAGAGAGCTCAGCAGGGGAGGCTTCATCCATCCTCTTCCAGCTGACTTTGGAGGGAGAGGACAGGAAGCAGAGCGCCCCATACTACTCTCCAGCAGCACCTCAGCTGAGAAGTCTGGGCTATGCTTTGAGATGCCCAGGGGAAAAGAGAGAGACAAGAGAATTAAGGGGAAAATCAAAAACATCTGCGTTGTAGAGCCAGGGTAAGAAAGAAGAAAGGAGTGGATTTGTCAGGTGAAGGTGAATTTATTCTGCTTTACTTGTGTTACGTTATTTTGGATGTCAATTTTATTTTATTTATTTTTTCTAAACCCTTACCTTCTGTCTTAAAATACATACTATCAGTTCCAAATGGTAAGGGCTAGGCAATGGGGGTTAAGTAAATAGCTCAGGGTCACACAGCTAGGAAGTGTCTGATACTAGATTTGAATCCAGAACTTCCCATCTCCAAGCCTGGATCCCTATCCACTAAGCAACCTTGCTACCCCAGACTGTCACTTTTAAATAATAATTATTATTACTACATTATAACAATCCTTACATTTACCTGATGGAATTTTATACTAAGATCATAGAATGTTAGATCTGGAAAAGACCTTATAGATAATCCAATCCTTCCTTTTAAATAAGGGAAAACTGAGGTATAGGAAGCATAAATAATTTGCTCACTCTTAATCAATCAAAACATTTATTATGTGTGTCTTCCATTTCCTAGATTCTGTGCTTAGCACTGTGGTTGCAAAGATCAAAACAACAGATTCTGCCCTCAAGGGACTTAAATTCTATGGAGCTCACATTGCATTCTTTGTTTTTCCATTTTATTTTCTTCTTCTGTTAACAAGCATTCATCTCTCCTCCCTCCTCTTCTATTTATATTTTTCCCTATTATGAAAGGAAGAATTAGAAAACTCTTGTAACAAATGTTCATAGTCAAGCAAAACAAACTCCCACGCTGACCACATCCAAAAATGTGTATTCTATTTTGCATCTTGAATCCATCACATCTCCCTCTGGAGGTGGGAAAGAGGTGTCATCTTTGATCCTCTAGAATCATGGTTGGTTATGTTTGCCTTCCATTCTAGGATCATGCAGCCATTCAGTGAGAGAGTGAAGATAATATTCTAGTTCTTCTGGGTCTAAGACTATCCCTTCTCATTCCACTCGGCCACTTCCATGTTTTTTATTTCGTTGGTTCTTTAACTACCCTCCTTCCATATTACATTTGAGTAGAATACAAACTCCTTGACAGAAGGAACTGTTTCATTTTGGTCATTGGTTTCCCAGTGCTTGACCCAGGTGTTTGTTACATTGAATTGAAAAAGATGGGTGCTATCAAATTGATCAGTATGACATTAAAGGAAAATTATAAATATGGAAGGGGGTGTGGAAAAATTGGGACACTAATGCATCATTGCTAGAGTTATGAATTGATTCAGTCATTCTGAAGGGACTTATACCCAAAGGGCTATAAAACTATGCCTACTCTTTGATCCTACAAATGCCACTACTGGGTCTGTATAACAAAGAGATCATAAAAAAGGGGAAAGGACCTGCTTGTACAAAAATATTTATAGCACCTCTTTTTGTAATGGCAAAGAATTGGAAATTGGGGGGATGTCCATCAATTGGAGAATGGCTGAACAAATTGTGGTATATGTTAGTGATGGAATATTATAGTGCCATAAGATTTGAATAGGATGATTTCAGAAAAAGCTGGAAAGATCTACATGAACTGATGCAGAGCAAAATAAGCAGAACATGGAGAACATTGTTCACAATAACAGCAATATTGTATGATGATCAACTGTAAAAGACTTAGCTACTCTGAGCAATACAATGATCCTAGACAATTCTAAAGGACAAAGAATGCTATTCATCTCCAGAGAAAGAACTATTGGAGTTGGAATGCAAATCCAAGCACACTATTTTGCACATTGGTTTATTTAAGGTTTAATATGTATATTCTCTTATAACAATTACCAATATGGAGGCATGTTTATATGATAATACATGTATAATCCAGATCAAATTGCTCACCATCTCTGAGACAATTTAGATCTTATAATTTCAGAAAACATACATTGAAATTTGTTGTTACATATAATTGGGAAAATAAAACATTTTTGAATAAAAAAGAAATTTTTTTAAAGAAAACGATGGGTTGGTGGGGTTAATAATGGATTAATAATGATTCCCATTTTCCAAAACTGAGATTCAGAAAGGAGAAAAGATCTGTTGTAGGTCACACAGTGAATTAATGGTAGAGTTTAGATAAGAATTGAGGTCTTCCTATTCCTGGTCAACCTCCATTCAAAGGAGGAGGCAAAGCCAACCCTACACATAGGCAGAATAAGTGGCTGCCTACACAGTATGATTTGAGAGGTACCCAAATCACTTCCTGCATAAAAATGCTTCCCTCACCACTTAGCAGCAATCAAGATGAATTCCTTTGGGGGCACTAAAAGCTTCTGTTAAAATGCAAATGTTGTCTGCTGGCACTGGCTATTAACACCTCAATTCTGATTAGTTTTTTAGATTAGCCTGGTAGAGAGCTGGGCTCTAAGGGTAATGGGACCCAGATTTAATATTGGAAGGAACTAGGAGGTCCATGGCATAGAAAGTAGATCTTAATGGAGATATTTGGTTAAGGGAATAGGTAAAGGAGGTGAAGAAGAATTGGGGTTAGGATTAGGGACATGGAGGCTGAAGGAAGCAAGGAGATCCTGGAGGTGTAGTGCATGAATTATAGGGGTCTGAAAGGAGACAATAAGATATTGAATGGGAAGTCAAGGGAGGCTAAATAATGAGGGAACTTGAAACCAAGCTGTAAAAGAATTAGTTGAAAATCTGTGGCTGTTTAACCTAGAGAAGAATGATGGTGGATGGGGGAGGGAAGGACATGGTCAGTGCTTTCAGGTATCTGTTAGGCTGTCACATGGCAGAGGGAAGAAATTCATTTTGTATGATCCCCTGCAGATAGAATGAGGACTAATGGGGAGAAGTTACCAGGAGGCAGATTTCAGCTCAAACTCAAACTCAAGCTTACTAAGTCAAAGCTTTTCAACAGTTAGAGCTGCCCAATGAGTTGATAATCTTGTAAAGTAGTGAGCTCCCCATCACTGAATTATTCAATAGAGGTCTGATAGCTACTTGTCAGGGAAGCAATAATAGATGCTCTTACCTCTGATGTTTGGACTGGGTGACCTCAAAGGATTCTTTGAAAAGAAACAGCACCCTCTTTACAAGACTGTTTGGGTCTTTTTATTATGCAATTGATGTTCCTTAAATTCATATAATAGAAAACTGTCATTCCAGGAGGAAGGAGACTTAGACATCATCTAGACTAACTCTTATTTGACAAATGAGGAAACTGAAGCCCAGGAAAATAAATGCATTAACTTGCTCTAATCCACTCAGGATATAAATAAAAGGGCTCTAGGATTTTAACATGAAATATCTGAAGTCAAACTCTTGATTATATTCTTTATATCTTTGAGAAGCATTATGATGTAGTAGAAAGAAGCTGGAATTTGGAGTAAAAAATATTTAAGAGTAAAAAATCCTGTTTAAAGTCCTGGTACTGACTTTGCCAGCTATATGGCCTTGGCCAAGTCAGTCATTTCCCTCTCTAAGCCTCAATTTCTTCTTCTACAGGAAGTGGGTAATAAATAATTACTTGTATTACTGACTTCACAGGCTATTTTTCAGGAGGGGGGCACTTAAAAGAATCTACAAAAAATGATTTGTTATTATATTAGTACCATAAAAGGCTCCATCTGAGGCCTCACCATGCCATGGCGGTACCTTTGGGTTCTAAGGCCATGCCAGGGAATTACAAGGTGTAGGTAAGGATGGAGAGCCCATGCCAGCTAAACAGGCTTTGTGGATATTCTTGGTGATCAATTATGCATGCTGTCTGAGAACCTGCCTAAGTAAAGTGCAGGGTGCCTGTCATAAGAGGCTTGACCATTAAGGAATGAATTCTTTGACCATGAATATCCAAGGAACAAATTAAAATGGAAAACAAGCTTGAGTCTTTCTACCTCTAAAGGGACAGTGAAGAGGTGGCTTTTCTCTGATCTAACAGATTGCCCCCTACAGTCATCTTCAGTTTCTCTCTCTTATTTTCAATGTCTCTGTATCTCTTATCTCCTTCCCTGTTGCCTACAAACACACCACGTCTTCCCTCTCCTAAAAAAAACCTTCACTTAATTCTACCAACCCATTAGTTATTATTCTACATATATGTCCCTCTTCCTGGCTAAATGGCTAGAGAAAGAAAACCACTATGTTTGGTAAAATGGAGGCACCACTTTAATTCTTTTCTAAACCCTCTCCAATTTGATTTTTGACCTCTTAGTTCAACTGAAACTGCCCTTTCCAAAGTTTACCAATGTTTTCTTCATTGCCCAATTCAATGCCTTTTTCTCAATCTTCTTCTTCCTTGATCCCTGGATTATCTGATTCTGCTGATCACCTTCTCCTCCTAGATCAATGATGGTGAACCTATGGGAGAGGTGCCAAAGATGGCATGCAGAGTGCTTTCTGTAGGTACTTGGCCACCCTCCCTCCTTACCCCCACCCAGAGAGTTCATAAATAGAAAGGCATAGGGACTAGGGGGAAACTGTTCCCCTCCTCCTCTCTATAGTGTCTGATGACATTTTTTCACATTACCTGCCCCTCTGCCCAGCACCCCAATGGGAGTGCTTTCTCCCACCATTTGGGGTAAGAGAGGGGGTACCAAGCATGTAGGGGTGGAGGGGCACTGTATTCCATCTCTAAAAGGTTCACCATCACTGTCCTAGATGTTCTGTCCTTTCTAGGTTTACATGACATTGATTTCTCCTGCTATTTATCTGGTCATTCTTTTTCAATCTACTTTCCTGGTTCTTCAACTGAGTTTTACCCATTAATCATGGCTGTTTTCCAAGGCTCTGTCCTAGGCCTCTTTCTCTTTCCACTCTGTCTAATTTGGGGATCTTATCAGCAACCGTGGGTCCAAGTAACATCTCTGTACAGATGATTCCCAGATCTATATATCCAATTAATCAATCAATAAACACTTATTAAACACCTACTATGGGCTAGGCACTGTGCTAAGCAATGATTATACAGAAATAGGGGAAAAAGTTTCTTCCCTCAAACAGCTCACAATCTAATGTCACAAACAACAGATCATAAACAGGCTACTTACAGGATAAATGGCAACTAATAAAGAGAGGGAAGGCCCTAGAATTAGAGGGGTTAGAAAAGGTTTCCTATAGGGGTAGCTAGATAGCATAGTACATAGAATGCTAGGCCTGGAGTTGGGAGGACTTGGGTTCAAATACAACTCAGACATTTAACCCTAATTTCCTAGCCATTATCCTTCTTTGAATTGATATTAAGACAAAAGGTAAGAATTAAAGGGAAACAGAAAGAAAAGGGGAAACAAAGTTTCCTATAGAAAGTTGGATTTTAGTTAAGACTTGAGGAAAGCTTTGGGCAGCTGGGTGGGTCAGTGGATTGAAAGTCAGACCCAGAAACGGGAGGTCCTGGGTTCAAATCTAGCCTCAGACACTTCCTAACTATGTGATCCTGGACAAGTCACTTAACCCCCATTGCCCAGCCCTTCCCACTCTTCTGTCTTGGAACCACTACATAGTTTCAATTCCAAGACTGAAGGTAAGGATTTAAAAAAAAAGACTTAAAGAAATCCAGAGAACCCAGAAGATGGAAATGAGGAGGGAGAGAGCATTTGAGGCACGTGGAACAGATAGAGAGAATGTCCAAAGCAAAGAAATAGAGTGTTTCCTGAGTTACAGTCCCAAATCACCAACTGCCTTTTAGATATCAAAAGCTGGATGTCCATGTCCAAAACAGAACTTGTCATCTTTTCCTCAAACTCTCCCTTCTTCCAGGTTTCCCCATCACTGGCACTCTTCGAGGAACCACCCTTCTAGAAGCCCAGGTTGGCTGCTCAGAAATATCCCCAACATCTTTTCCTCTCTTCTCCAACACAACCAACCCATTGCTAAAGAGCATCCACCTTGTTCTCCCTACTTTCATACCATCTCCCATATACGTCCCCTTCTGTCCATTCATCCAGCTGCCACCCTAATTCAGACTCTCCTCCCCTCTCATCTGGGTTATTACAATAGCCTTCTAATTGGTCTCCTTGTCTAAAGCGTCTCCCCGTTCCAAACCATCCTACACTCAGCTGCCAATGAATTTTTCGAATGCCTGAACATGTCACAATAAACCCCAGTGACTCTCTGTTAGCTCCAGGATCAAATAGAAAATCTTTCCTTTGAAACGAAAGCTCTTCAGAGCCTGGCCCCTTCCTTCTTTTCTGATGTTCCTTTGCTTTGCTCCCTCCATGTACTTAGCAATACAGCAAATTTTAATGCCATTGCTGACACATGACCCTTGGCATCGGCTGTCCCCCCATGCCTGGAATGCTGTCCCTTTGGCTTCTGCTTCTCTGCTTTTCCTCAAGACTTGGGTCAAATCCTACCTTTTTAAAGGTTTTGCCCAGCCCCAGCTCTGGCTGTGCCTTCCCTTCTCCGATGACCATCCCTTTCCTCTGGATGTACCTCGTTATTTGCACGTTATCTCCCCAAATGGAATATAAAGGTCTTGAAATCCCAGGCTTTTTGCCCCTATTTATATCCATCAATTAGCGTAATGCCCAGCACATACTGAGCTGCTAATGCTTGATATCACAGAATAGAGCAAAATGCAGCCCCAAGTGCTTTCCTCCACAATGCATCTTCCATATATTCGTAAAAATCCTCAAGATTCTTTGACAGAGAAAACTTTGTTTGGTGAATGATTAGTAAATGATGTATAAAATAAGGAGAAATATGGCTGTCCATGGGGCTTGCCACTATCATGCAGGGAGTCCTCTATACAGTTTAAATGGAAGATTCTTTCCAAGTTTCTCCATATGTGCTTGTATAAAGATAACAAATTGTGTTGATTATATCAAGCCTCATGATACTGGCAGGTCTCTTTGGTGAGATCTATGGCCAATCCAAGCGTTTTACTTAATAATCTATACAGAAAAGCCCAAATGGATGAAAAATGACTATTGCCTAGGACATTCAGTTGGATAGGCAATCCATAGGTCTTAAAAGTATACTACCATTGGACAGTGAGTTTGGTAGAGAATTGAATAAGATTGGGCTGGATTGTAGTACAGTAGAAAGGGCACTGGATTTGGCAAATGGATCAATCAGTCAGTCAATAAACATTTTTAACCCCTTACCTTCTGTTCTAGAATTAATTCTTAATATTGGTTCCAAGGCAGAAGAGCAGTAAGGGCTAGGCAATGGGGTTGAAGTGACTTGCCCAGGGTCACACAGCTAGGAAGCATTTTGATCCAAATTTGAACTCAGGACTTCCTAGCTCTCTATCCACTGAGTCACTTAGCTGCCCAGGTCAATACACATTTTTTAAGTGAAATATATGCCAGACACTGTGCCTTATAAATGCTGGCAATACAAAGAAAAGTAAAAGATAGTCTCTGCTCTTATGAAACTCACATCTAATGGGGAGACAGCATGCAAACAAACAACTATGTGTAACCAAAACGTAGACTGGGTATATTGGAAATACTATTAGAGGGGAGGCACTAGCATTAACAGTGACAGGAAAAGGCTTCTTGGAGAAGGTAGGGCTTTAACTGGAACTTAAGGAATTCAGGGAAGTCAGAAGGCCTAGATGAGAAGGGAGAGCATTCCCCAGACAGAGGATGGTCAGTGAAAATGACCGCATTTAGGGGATAGAGTGTCTTATGCAAGGAAAAGCAAGGAGGACAATGATAGTGTGGAAGGCAGGACATAAATGGAGTGTGTATGGGGATGGTTCAAATAAGGAGTATATAAGAAGACTGGGAAAGTAGTGAGAAGTGGGGGAGCAGGTTGTAAAGGGATTTGAGCCCCCAAACAAAAGGTTTTATATTTTATAGAAGAGATGATTGGGGACCACTGGAAATTGAATAGGGGCAAAGGCTGGCACGGCCAGAACTCTGCTTTAGGAAGATCCATTTGATAGATGAGTGGAGGATGGGCTTCAGGAGGAGAGACTTAAGGAAGGAAGCTATTGAAGCAGGCTATTGCAATAGTTCAGGCATGAGGAGATGAGGGCTTCCACCACCAGTGTCAGTAGAGAGGATGGGGTATATACTAGAGATGTGAAAAGGGTAAAATGGATAGGATTTGACAACAGATTGGATCTGGGGATGAGAGGAAGTAAAGAATTGAGGATGATACCTAGGCATCATCTAGATGAATGAGAGGATTATGAAGCATTAATGGGAAAGTTAAGAAAAAGGAGGATTTTGGGGAAAATAAATGAGTTCAGCTTTGGGCACATCAAGTTGAAGATGTCTATGGCACATCCAGTTGGAGATGTCCAATAGGCATTTGGAAATTTGAGACTGGAAGTGGGTTGTGAAAAGGGTTACACATCTACTATATTTATGCATACCCTGCTACTTAGCACCTTTGTTTCCTATGAAAGTTCATTTCAATTTCTCTGAGCCTCAGATTCTGCACGTGTAAAAATGAAGAAATGATATTAAATGAGCTCTGAGGTGACTTTCAGCTCAAAATCTATGATCCCATAAATGCATTTTAGAAACTTGCAGTGTTTTTGGTGATCCCAAACTGCTCCATGACACAAATTCTTTCTTCTCTTCTCCTGATGATGTTATCTAGCTATAAACTGTAAAATGCCATGATCTCCAAATAATCAGAACTGGGAGTGACCCAAAGGGCAGTAGAAAGACTCAAAGTAGGTGCCAAGAGGCCATCAATAGCATATGACTAATGATGGCTTGTTGCAAGATTGTATGATCAGAAAGTGAGGCAGGTCCTGTAGGACAACAATGAAATGGAGGATGCTGGGTGGACAGTCCAGGTTCTGCTCTGGTACCCATGAAATGTGGAAAGATCTATAGGAAGGCTTTCAGCACATTATATAGATGTTCTCTGGAGCATTGGGAGAGAAAACAGACAAGAATTGGCCTGGATGGGGAGACACAGATAGGCTATCTGAGCCATTAGATGGTGCACAGATGAAGCAACAACAAATCTATTGAAGTCCTGCAGCATTATTATTATCCTCTACTACACACTTTATAATCTTATTTTCCTCAGGGCTATTATCCTTTTGTCTATACATACATAGATACTATATCTAAGCACATATACATGCATGCATATGTACACATATGTATATATATATATATGTAGACATACCCCAATAATCTCTTTTGTGAATTCCAATCCTACTATACCATCTGCCTGCTGAATATCTCTGGATATCCTGCAGTGCTCCCAGATTTAGCATATCCCAACAAAACTTATTTTATTTCTACCCAAACCTATACCTCCTCCCAACTTCTCTTCTACTGAGGGTCATTATTCCTTCAGTCACTCAGGGTCACAGTCTTGGATTCATCTTTAACTTTTGTCTCCCTCACACTCCATATCCAATCCCTCACATGTCCTGTTGATTTTATTTCCACATATCTTGCATCTGTTCCCATCTTTCCACTTATCCAAACATCACCCTGATTCAGACCCTCATCATCTTTTACTTGTACAATTATAATAGTTTTCTTGTCTTTCTCTCCATTTCTAGGGTCCCCCCTCTCCAATTCATCCTCCTTGTACTTGCCAAATTATTAGTTTTAAACCCTCTCCTTCCATCTTAGATGGGATATTAAATAATTATATTAGATGGTTATTAAATAAGAAATTATCTGACAAATTAATGAATTTTTGACATTTTGAATGAATGACAAATTAATGAATTATTAAATAATATTGGATAAAATATTAATTAATTAAATCAATACTGAGTATTGATTCTAAGGCAGAAGAGCTATATGGGCTAGGCAAAGAAGTCTGTGAATCTTAAAATTTCTCAGACACTACCTTGGAACATTTGGTTAAGGCTATTCCCCATTTTAAACAATGAAGGTACTTGGTCAGGAATGTATTGGGAACTCTAACATTACTCCACCCATTCTTAGGCATACTTTAGGGAAAGATAAAGTTGTAAACTCCTGATGGAACAATGAGAAAAAGTCCCCAACCCATACTTATAGTAAAGCTAGAACCTTAAGCTAGGTCTATTTTTAGATCTAATACAAAAGGTGCTAAGTACCTATGAAGGTCAAATTAATCACTAAAAGGTCAAGCAACTTACAAAGGGCAAGCTTAGCAAAGAGGTGTGAAGTTTTAGTCTACTCAGATGTGAACTAAGAATGGTCAGTCCTAGGGAAAATGTCTACTATGATTGGTAGATGGGAAGATTTAGGGGGAGGTGACATGAGAGAAATTTCTCTTTAAAAGGAGCTCTCTGACCTTAGTTCAGGAAGTTCTCTCTGGAGGTGGAGGAGTTCAGAGCTGGGTCTCTAAATTCAGTTCAGGAGTTGAGGATTTCAGTGAAGGACTGGAGTTTTGCTTGGGACAAATCTTGTGGTGCATTGATAAAAGACTGATTAGTCTCTCTTAAGGCTTAGGCCAATTGGCCTAGGCCCTTCCTACTATAAACTCATCTCTCTACTCTTTTTCTTCCCTTAATTCTTTCATTTATATTAATTAAAAATCTCCATAAAACCCAGCTGACTTGGGTATTTTTCATATTTGGGAATTTTTCCCATGGCGACCACTTATTTTTTTTTAAATCAAGATACTAAAAATTATCTTTACCAGTGTGGCCAAAACCTTACAGTTTGACCATTTACACATTTTCAAGGTCACAAGTCAAAGGACTTGCCCAGGGTCACACAGCTAATTGTCTGAGGTCAAATTTGAATCCTGTCTCCAAGCCTGATTATCTACTGAGTCACCCTAGCTGCCCCCAAATTATTCTTCCTAACACATAGTTCTGAATGTGTCACTCCCCTCTTCCATGATTTTCTTTTTCTACTGACATAAAACACAAAATCCTCAGCCTGGCATGTGAAGCTCTCCACCATATGTCTCCCCCTTTAACTTCCAGCCTTACTTTACATCACTCTCCATCCTAGCCAAAGTGACCAGTGCATTGCATCTCCCACCTCCATGTCTTTGTAAGGTGGTCTCCCTATATCTTTTTCACCTTTGCTTCAAAAAAATCTGTCTTCCTTCAAATCACATCTCAGGTGTCATCTCTTTCACAAAGCCTTTCCTGGTCACCACCAGTTATTGGTATACTTTCCCTTTTGAAATTACTTCCTATGTGCTTTGTATTTACTCCTCTGTTTCCATATTAGACCCTTTCAGTGGAACGTAAGGTCTTTGAAAGCAAGGACTGTTTATTTTTTCTTTCCATCCCCAACATCTAGCATTGTGCCCTGTACATAGTAGGTTCTATAAGTAATTAAATTAAGGGTTTGACTAAATATGTGAGAATTCTAAAATAATATGGTGGTCACCAATTTAAAATACTATAGCTCAAGTCAAAATTACTTTTAATAGCTTTTATTTACAAAGAGGTAGAAAGAGTAAAAGTAGAGAAATACAGAATGAGGGTAGAGAAGATGTCTACCATATCACAGAATGAGGGTAGAGAAGATGTCTACCATATCACACTAAGTATTGCCCCCGTGCTCAGCTCAGCCTGGCAGGGCTTGTAACCCTTGACTGGAGGACCTGGAGTTACACACACATGGCCTCCTCCAAGAAGGGAAGGCCTCTTTGAAACCAATCTCTTTCCAGACATCAGGAAAGGAAGGCCAGCTACTCACTCACCCAAGAGGCAGTCTGAGTTCCAAGTTACCTCCAAGTGGCAAATCACTAGTCAAAGATGACTACAAGAAGACACAACCCAAAGACTATCTCCAGAAGAATACTTGCAGAAGACTCTCCAGCCAAAGAAATTCAGGGCTTTTATGGTGACTTCTTGTCCCTTCCCTTCTCCACATAGGCCAATCACAACTTCCAAATTACCTAGCACTGTCCATGGGGGCAGTGCCTGTGGGATCCACATCTCATCCTCAGAAGGTATAAACTCTTATCAAAAGGATTCACAAGTTCCTGATTGATTGAGTTAAAAGGGTGGAGCTCTCTAAGTAAGTCACTTGTGAATTCTCTTACTTGATGGCTAACAAAGTGTTAACTCAAAATAGACAAAGAAAATAAAGAATTCCCTTTCATAGTTCATAATGAACCACAACAATGATAATAATAACTAGAATTTATATGGTTCTTTAAGATTTACAAAGCACTTTAAAAATATCTCATTTTATCCTCAAAACCACCCTGCAAGGCAGGTGCTAGCTTATCCTCATTTTATAGTTGAAGAAACTGAGGCAAGTGAACATTTAATGATTTGATCAGGGTTACACAGTGGATAGAGTACCTGGCATGGAGTCAGGAGGACTCACCTTCTTGAGTTCAAATCTGACTTCAGATACTTCCTAGCTGGGGGCCCCTGGGCAAGTCACTTAACCCTGCTTGCCTTGGTTTCCTCATTTGTAAAATGATCTGGAGAAGGGAATGGTAAGCCACTGTAATATATCTGCTGAGAAAACCCAAAGTGTGATCACAAAGGGTCAGATATGACTGAAAAATGACAACACAGTTATTAAATGTCTGATGTAAAATTTGAATTCAGGTATTTTTGACTCCATATCTGGTGCTCTATCCACTGCACTGTCTAGCTGCCATCGATAAATGTTTATTGTATCACATTGTTGAATTGGTCCTTGGAAATTGAGGGAAATGTCAAGAGCTTGAAATAATAGCTCAATCATTAGCTATGGGAGGGGGGAAGGAGAAGGGGAGGGAAAGAATATGAATCACGGAATCATGGGAAATATTCTAACCTAATTAAAATTTTTTAAAGTAATATTTATACTGGAAAAAAAGAAGTAATAGCTCAAGATTTGATGAATAGGAAGGTAGTGTAGTGCATAGAGCAATGGATCTGGTTTTGAATCCCTCCTTGGATTCTTACTGGCTGTGTGACTCTGGGCAAATCTGTCTCTGAGCCTCAGTTACTTCAACCGTGAAATGAGGGGGTTGTACTCAATGACCTCTCATGTCCCTTCTAAATCTAAATCTATGAATTTATGAGTACACCATACCTTTTTAGCTGGGAAAAAAAAGCATTTTGTGATGTTCACCTGGAATATCAGAATCAGAAGAATAGGAATCAAGGACTCTTCAGGGTACCCACCAGAGTTCCATGACTCCTCCCAACAGCCTTTCTCTCTTCCAGCCTCAAATCTCCCCTAAACCAAAGTATTGGAGGACCCCTCAGCTGGGGAGTCTCAAGGTCATGAACTCACTTGCTCTCCCCTTCAAATGCCTGAGTCAGACCCTTTGGAAACTCTTAGGCAGCAGGCACTTAAGTCTGTGTCTTCCCATAGCCAGAGAGCTGTTCTGTAATTGAAGGAGGCATTGCAGCTGCTCACCAGGCGGTGATGCTCCCATTCCCCCCCATGAGTCACTCACTTCCTTTCTTAATGGCTCTGTCTTCTATCACCCTCTGCTAATGAAGTCCCAGATTTCATTGGCTGAGTTTCCAAAGTCGGATTTCTGCAACGTTTCACTCTTGGCTCATTGTAAATTGGTTCCCTTCCCCTTGCTACCCCTTTTATTTTATATTTTTTTCCCCTTCTTGGTCTTTATATGGCATCTTTTGTATTGTCTTCCAATGTCTCTCCATTACTCTTCCCCCTTCAGCCTCCTCTTCACTTTCTTTCATCTCTGTCTCAGTATGATCTTCCCTTCTCAAGCTCACAAAGGTTTACAGACAAGGATCATAAGAGGATAGCATGTCAGAACTGGAAAGGATTTTAGAACCCTGGATGCTGGAGTGGCAAGGGACCCTAGAATGTAGAATATCAGGGAAGGGGTCCTTCAAACACAGAATATTGGAGATGAAAAGGACTTTAGGATATAGAATATTAAATAAGAGACCCTAGAATACAGAATATCAGAGCTGGAAGGGACTTTGGAGACTGTCTCAACTCCTTGTAATTTTTGGCTTGAAAGAGAACTAAAACTTCCCTCTAATTACTAACCAGAGGGAGATTTTTTTATTGTTCATAGAAAGAATAATGAACTTGGAGTCATAGGACCTGAGTTTGACTCCCAGTCTATTCTTATTTTCTGTGTGACTTTAGACAAGTCATTTGACCTGTTTCTTCATTTAAAAGATGTGTCAGATTAGAGAATCAATACAATTCCTTCTAGGTCCATGATCCTATTATCTCTAACTTTTGAAACTCAATGCCTTTCCTCAATCCTTGTCCTTCTTGAGCTTCCTTTGACTTTCTGCATTGTTGACTATCTCCTTTTCCTTCCTGCTTTCTCCCTTTCCCTTTTCTTGAAGCTGTACTTCTCTGGGTCTCCTCTGACCTGTCTGGATAATTCTTTTCAATCATCTTTGCTGGATTATCATTTATGGATGTTCCCTAAACATTGCATCCTTCAGGACTCTCTCTCTCTGTCTGTCTGTCTGTCTGTCTGTCTGTCTGTCTGTCTGCCTGCCTGTCTGTCTGTCTGTCTGTCTGTCTGTCTGTCTTTCTGTCTCTCTGTCTCTCTGTCTCTCTTTCTCTCCTTTTCAACAATTTCCATGTATTCCCTTATCAGCTCTTTGTAGGCGACTCATTTCAATATAACTAGCCCTAACTTCTCTCCTCGTTTCTAGCTCCTTACTGCTTTTATTTCTACCTTGATGTTTCTTTGGCATCTCAAACTCAATATATCACTTAGTCAATAAACCTGTATTAAGTATCTACTATGTGCCAGGCACTGTGTTAAGAGCTGGGGATACAAAGAAAGAAATGCAAAATGTAATTCCTACCCTCAGGAAGCTCACAATCTAATGAGGGAAACATGGAAACAACTATGTACCAACAAGCAATACCCAGGATATAAAATTCATACTGAATAATCCACAGAGAGGACACTAAGAGGACACTAAGAATTAAAAGGGATTGTAAAACCTTCCTAGAGAAGGGGGGGTTTTAGCTGAAATCCGAAGGAATCCAGGGAAGCTAGGGGAGGAGAGAGAGATGGAGAGGGAGAGGGAGGGGGAAAAGGAGAAGGAGAGGGAGGGAGAGAGAAAAGGAGAGGCAGAGGGAGAAGGAGGGGGGTGGAGAGACATAGAGAGAGGGAGGGGGAAGGAGGAAGAGAGAGAGAGAAAGAGAGAGACAGATAGAGAATGAGAGAATATATTCCAAGCATGGAGTGAGCCAGCAAAATTCCCAAAGCCAAGAGATGGAGTGTCTTATTTGAGAAACAATAACAAGGCTAGTGTTATTGAATTGCAGAGTACATGCTGGGGAGTAAGGAGTAAAAAGATTGGAAAGGGAGGTGCACTAGATTAAGAAGGGCTTCGAATGCCAAACAAAACATTTTGTGCTAAAGGCAATAGGAAGCTACTGTAGTTTATGGGGGGGGTGTAATATGTGCATACCTGTGCTTTAGGAATCATTTTGGAGGCTAAGTGGAAGATGGGTTGGAGTGGGGAGAGGTTTGCGGCAAGGAGACTAGTAAATAACTGCAATAGTCCAGGCATAAGGAGACGAAAGCTTGCACTAAGGAGGTGGTAGTATCAGAAGAATGGTTTGAATTCAAGAGATGTTGCAAAGGGGAAATTGCCAGGCAACACATTGCTTATGGAAGGGAAAGGAGGAAAGATAGTAGGAAACTGAGGATGACAACTAGGTTACAAGCCTGGGGAACTATGAGGATGGTGCCACCCTCAATAGTAATAGGAAAGTTTAGAAGAGGAAAGGGTTTGGGGGAAAGATGAGACCAGATTTGAACATATTGGGTTCAAGATGTCTACAGGACATCCAGTTTGGAATGTCTAATGGGCAGTTGGAGAGTTTGGGGCAGGATGGATAGATTTGAGAATCATCAACATAAAGATGGTCTTTAAATCCATGGGAGCTGAGGAGATCACCTAGTGAAGTAGTATAGAGGGAGAAAAGAAGAGGGTTCTGGACAGAGCCAAGATATTCAAGTTTAGAGGATTTTGACCTGGATGAAGATCCAGTGAAAGAGACTGAGAAGCAGGTGGGGGGGGGGGGGGAATCATATAGGGAGGAGGAGGAGAATAAGACAATGGACCCAGAAGTCTAGAGAGAAGAGAGTATCAAGGACAAGAGAGTGATCGACAGTGTCAAATGGTCCAAAATAGACTTCATTATCTTCCCAAGTAAAACCATCCTTGCTTTAAACCTCCCTATTTCTATTGAAGGTGCCACCATTCTTCTAGTCACCCAGGTTTGCAGCCTATGTCATCTTTAATTTTTCACTCTTCTTCACCCTTCATATCCAATCAGTCACCAAGTCTTAGCAATTCCATCTCTACAACATCTCTCCCATCTATCTTTTCTTTCCACTTACACAGCCTCTACCCTAGTTCAGGCCAGCAGCAGCTCTCAACTGAATTCTTAATTGGTATCTTTGCTTCCAGTATTGCCTTTCTATAAATCATCTTCCATAAAGCAGCCAAAATAATAATCCTAAAACACACATATGACAATATCATTCGAGAGCCTTCAGTGGTTTCCTACTATCTCTAGACGTAATAATAATCCTTCACAATCTGGCTCCTTTTCTGCCCTCATCAGGATTACCAAATCAGAGATTTGAAATTGAAAGGGACCCTAGAGACCATTAAGTTAAATGTCCTCATTTTATAATAAGGAAACTGAAGCAGAGAAGATAAATGATTTATTCATCCATTCAATAAACATGCATTAAGCTTCTATTATTGTGCCAGGCACTGTGCTAAGTATGGGTGATTTAAAAAAAGTCAAAAGACAGTTCCTGCTCTCAAGGATCTTACAGTCTAATGGGGAAGACAACAGACAAACAAATATATACAAAGCAAGCTATGTACAAGGGAAATAGGAAATAATTGTCAGAGAGAAGGCACTAGATTTAAGCTGGGTTGAGGAAGGCTTCCTGTAGGAGGTGGGATTTTATTTGGAACTTAAAGGAAGGAAGGGAGGCCAATAGGCAAAGCAGAGGAGGGAGAGCATTCAAGGCCTGTGGGACAGTCAGAGAGAAGACCCAAAGCCTAGAGATAGAGTCTTTTCCATGGAACAGCCCAGAGGTCAGTGGCACTGAATTGAAGAGTACATGGCAATTTAGGGAGTAGGGTGTCAGAAGATGAAAAAGATAGGTAGAGGCTAGGTTAGGAAAGGCTTTGAGTGCCAAACAGTCAAATAAGTCAACTTAGTTGCCTGAATTGTAATATCACACCCTTGTACCCTTGCATATGTTATTATGCATACCCCTTAGATTCCTTAGCTTTGAGGCAGTGGATAGAGTACAGGGCCTACAGTGAGGAAGACTTGAGGTCAAATCTAGTCTCAGACATTTACTAGCTATGTGACCCTGGGCAAGTCACTCTACCCTGTTTGCCTCAGTTTCCTCATCTGTAAAATAGGGAGAAAAATAACACCTGCATTATGGGGTTGTTGTGAGGACCGAATGAGACATTATTTGTAAAGTGCTTTACAAACCTTAAAATTATATATACATATATATATAAATGGAAGCTGTCATTATTATTATTATTATTATCATTGGCTTAACTCAGGGGCTACCTCCAGTAGGAAGCCTTTCCTAATTTCCCTAGATATCAATGCTCTCTCTCATTCTCAAATTGTTCTCTCTTTGCCTAACTGAATTCACTTTTAATTCCCTCCATAATTCCTAAAAGAATGTAAGCTCTTTGAAGGCAAGAGATATTTCATTTTGTCTTTAAATCCCTAGCACCTTGAATACATAGTAGGTTATTAATGCTTGTTCCATTCCATCTTCCATGTGCAGATGCTTCTATGTCACCAAGCATCAAATCTTTCTGAGTATTTGTAATTTTTCTTTTAACTACTTTTGGATGGTCTGCTGTCCCTGGGGAATGTTGTTCATTACTTTGGTAGTGACAATGAGGCTTGGAGTTTAGGTTGGACTCACTAATGAGCAATTCAACTTGGATCTTCTGGCTATACATGCTGATGACTCATACTGAACCCTGCCTCTGGTCCCAGTATCCTAGCTTCTCATTTGGAAGGGATTTTAGGGTCCCTTCTTACCTCCTCTGGAAGTCCAACTTCCCTCCTAAGGCAGTAACCTCTACAGCATCCCAGATGGATAGCTTTCCATTTTATTTGAACATCTCCAGTGACTGGTACTTCCCTATCTCCCACAATAACTCATTTTACTTTTAGGCAGCTCTCATTATAAGGAAAACCCTCCTGGAACTGCCTCCCTCTTCTTTCCTCTCTTAACTGGTCCTAGTTCTCTCTTCCCAAGGTAACACTGAACAAGTTGGTTCCCTCAGCTGCAAAGTGGTCCTTTAGTTGTTTGGAGATAATGGGTCTCATCAGGAGCATTGGATTCTTATGCTTTCATTTGGGAATGGGTGACGGGTTGGGGCAGAAGAGAAATGTGATTTAAGGAAAACATTTGGCAAATGGAGCCAGTGCAGAGGTCAAGACGTTGATAGGTCTCTGAGGAACAACTGCAGGAGTTAAGGAACCTGCAAAAAGAGTTGGCTTTGAGCTCATCCCAGATAGCCCAGACTGAGAGTGCCATTTGTGTAATAGTAGGCAAGTACCACCTCCATCTCCAAATAGCCACCCATTCAGAGTGACTAAGAAAATTGTGGTATGTGAGTGGAATGTCTCTGTGTCACAAGAAACAATAAGTTATAAGTCACCTAAGAGGCCCGGTGGATAAGGAGTCAGTTCCAGAGACCAGAGGTCTTGGGTTCAGGTGTGACCTCAGATACTTCCTAACTGTGAGGCCATGGGCATGTTACTTAATCCCAATTGCCTAGCCCCTACTGCTTTCTCTTCCATCTTGGAACTGATGCTTAGTATTAATTCTAAGATGAAAGAAAGAAAGAAAGAAAGAAAGAAAGAAAGAAAGAAAGAAAGAAAGAAAGAAAGAAAGAAAGAAAGAAAGAAAGAAAGAAAGAAAGAAAGAAAGAAAGAAAGAAAGAAAGAAAGAAAGAAAGAAAGAAAGAAAGAAAGAAAGAAAGAAAGAAAGAAAGAAAGAAAGAGAGAGAGAAAGAAAGAGAGAGAGAGAGAAAGAAAGAGAGAGAGAGAAAGAAAGAGAGAGAGAGAGAAAGAAAGAGAGAGAGAGAAAGAAAGAGAGAAAGAAAGAAAGAAAGAGAGAAAGAAAGAAAAAAGAAAGAAAAAAGAGAGGAAAAGAAATGAAGAAAGGAAGGAAGGAAAAAAATGAAGAAAGGAAGAAAGTGAAGGTAAGAAAGGTAAGAAAGAATGAATATGAAGGATGCAGAGAAGCATGGGTAGATATAGATAATCTGATATCAATCAAAGTAAGCAAAAGTGGAGGATTGTGGGTGTGGAATATTATACCACAGTCAGCTGATACATTGGTTAGTTTCGCTAAACTGGTTTTTTGTCTTCCCTTTTTATTCTTTGTTTCCAAGGATGGATAGGAGAAGAGGAAATGATAGACTTGGAGACGAAAGTGATTTAAAAACAAAGATATACATTTTCAAAAATTGGAAATTTACATCTCCCCACTCAAGCACAAAAGTGCCTGAAATCTTGCCATCAGAGAGTCATTGCTTTAGAATAAGGAGATCCATCTCCTGGAAATCCAACTGAGATACTTACCTTTTAAGTTTAAGGTATGGACAGGGTAACTAGGTTAAGGTACTCCCTATTCCCTTGGAGGGAAAATCATTCACTGATCCATTAGCAAGAATTAATTTCCAATCACTATTTTGCCTGGAGCCTACCCTGATACCAACTATAGGCATTTTGGCCCAAGGGGAGAATTGGATTCATTAAAAATAATTGTTGGTGGTGTCTCCCTGAGTCCATTAATGCCTCTGGAAGAGCCTAGGACAATCAGTCTCTAAAATTCCTTCTGCTTTTGCAGCTGCTCTCTGAGAAATGCAGACTCACAAAATGTCAGAGCTGGGATTTCTAGAACCTTAGATATCATCCAATCCAATCCATCTCCTCCCATTTTACAAAGGGGGAAACTGAGGCTTGGTGAGGGGTTATGAAAAGGGTCACCTGGCTAGTTATATTCATCATGAGATAGTATGGCACAGTAGAATGATATGGAGCTCAAAGCCTTCCTTAGACATCAGTTGTAAAACATACCTATGCATCTCACTAGGACTCCAATTCAAATCTCAGTTCTGCCCCTCATTGCCTATGCCACCATACATCAAGTCACTTCACATATCCAACTTTAGTTACCTCATTTATAAAAACAGGGAGTTGGTTTAGGTGGATTCTAAGGTTAAGTGTATGAGGGGGTGGAGTCAAGATGTCCACTTTGAAACGGTAAAAGTCCAGTCTTCTGTGAAAACCCTTTCACATCAATCAAAAACAAAGTGCTTTGAGGGGAAAGAAAACCAAATCCAACAACAGGACAGAGCCAGGGGACCCTCCTGCTCCATTCAACTTAAAAGGTACACAGAGAAGACTGAATTCTGGGGTTTAAGGAAAAGGAAGAAAGGTCCCAGGACCCTTCCCCAACCTACCACTGTGCTGAGTCTCTGGTGGTTGCTAGAATCTTGGGCCAAGGGCTCCAGCCTGGAGGGAGTGTCTTGCTGCTACAGCTGTGCCAGGCTTAAGGATCTGACCACAGCCAGCAGGGAGGCATCTGGAAGAGAGGCATGGAGAGGATGGCTACCTAGTCAAAGCTACCACTCTCCATTGTGGGCCTCTACTTCCACAGGTTTTGACCTCAGGGCACATCTAGCTCTGCAGATCAGCTCCACCCCAAATTAATCTAGTCTATCAATAGGGCAGATAAGAAGCCTTCAGAGGGCAGGAAAGCTCAATCTCCAACACCTTTCCCCCACCAACTGATCACTGAGACCCTTGGTAAGAATCCTGCTGACCCGGATCCCAGGGAGAAGGATGCAACTGCAACAGAATACCTTGTTAAAAGGGTGGGAAGCACAGCTCCTTTCAGCCACCTTCAGATTCTGCTGCCAGCTGGGGAAGATCTGACCTCAGGGCTCATTAATACTCCATCAGCCTAATCTAGTCCATCAGCAGAGCAGAGAAGAAGTCCCTTCAAGACAGAATAGCCCAAACCCACAGATCTAGAAAATAAGGAGAGCAAGATTACAGCCAATAATGGGGGAAAGTAGAAAAAATATGACTAAACAACAGAAAAAGAAAAAATAAATTACAATCGACAGCTTCTATCCAAGTAATGAACAAAGAGCAAAAAGAACAGAAAAGGATCAAGGAACACCCAGCAAAAACACAGAACATCCAGTGAATTGGACTCAGACTTTGGAAGAACTCAAAATAAAATTCAAAAAAACAATTAAGAGAGGCTGAAGACAATTGGTAAAAACAAAAACAAAAACAAAAACAAACCTTAAAAAGCAAAATAAGTCATCTGAAAACAGAGGCACATGAACTAAAACAAGAAAATAGTCTTTTGAAAGTCAGAATTGACCAGCTTGAAAACAAGGCAAAGAAAGTGAAAGGTTATTTACAAAGAAAAACAGACCAGAAGAAGGATGACCAAAAATCTGGGGATGAAATTCAGTCTTTAAAAATTAGAATCCAACAACTAGAAGCAAATGACTTCACAAGGCAACAAGAGTCTATAAAACACAATCAAAAGAATGAAGAAATTGAGGAAAATATGAAACACCTCAATCACAAAACATCAGACCTGGAAAACAGACCCAGAAGAGATAACTTAAGAATTATTGGCCTACCAAAAGCTCATGACAAAAGAAAAAGCCTGGATATAATTCTACAGGAAATTATCCAAGAAAACTGCCTCAACATTCTTGAACAAGAGGGAAAAGTAGAGATTGAAAGAATCCACAGATCACATCCTGCATTTAATCTCAATTGACAACACCCAGGAATGTTATAGCCAAGTTTAAGAACTATTAAGATAAAAAAGACCAAGATAAAAATAATGCAAGCTGTGAAGAAGAAACCATTCAGGTATCATGGAACCACAGTTAGGATAACACAGGACCTGGTTGCATCCACACTGAAGAACTGGAAGGCATAGAATATGATATTCCAGAAAGCAAAGGGACTGGGTCTACAGTCAAGAATCAGCTACTCAGAAAAATTAACTATATTCTTGCAGGGTAAAGTATGGTCATTTAATAAAATAGAAGACTTCCAAGTACTCCTAAAGAAAAGACCCGACTTAAACAGAAAATCTGATGCTCAAGCACAGAACTCAAGAGAATCACCAAAAGGTAATGAAGAAAGGGAAAAAACAACAACAAAAAACCCTTTTATTAAGGGACCCAATAAGTTCAAGTGATTTGTATTTCTATAAGAAAAAAGATATTGGTGACTCTTAAAATTTTTATCATCAGAGTATATAGAAGAAGTATACTTAGAGGGAACAGTGACAAACTGTATAGGATGAAATGTCAATATAAACTAGGAGTAAAAATGAGGATAATACTAATAAAATGGAAAAAGAAATAAAATGGGATAATTTTATATTTCATAAATAAGTGCATGGGGGGAGGAGAGGAGAAGACCAATACAACAGAAGGGTGAAAGAGGTTGGAGACAGTCTCCAAGAAAATTTTAATCTTTATGGTGGGAAGCATCAGAAAGGTTCAAATGGAAGGAAAACCTCCAACTCCAACTTCAATCATCATCAACAACAACAACATCATCAACATCATTAACAACAACATCAAAATCTAATTATCCATCTTTTTCTGGCCCAGGAAAGATTTTTGTTGGATGGCCTAACCTAATAGCATACTATGCAGAGTACTGAATGAGAGCCAAAAGACCTAAACTCTAGGTTTGAGTGCCACTATGTGTCATTTGGATAGCTTTCTTTTTCCTGGACTCACTTTCCTCATTTATGTATGAGTGAAGATTACCTGGACTATGCATTAAGTTAATCAATTAAATCAAAGAATAAACCAGGTGTAAACAAGAACCAAAAAAATAATGGTAAGATCCTATGACTCCTACAGTCTTTTCTAGCTCTAAATCTATAGTCTTATAACCCTTTCTCTACCTTGATTTCCCCAAATGTAGAAATGAGACATTAATAGCCTCAATTTCACAAGGTTGATTTCAGAATCAAATGAGATAAGATATGGGAGCTTTTATTAATTTTTTTCCTACAATAGAATTTCCCTCCTTGAGAAAAGTAGCTTTGGACAACTGTGGGAAGTGCAATTACATTAGGAACATGAGGTCCCTAAGAGATGGAAGAAAGCTCAAAAAGAGGAGGCAGAACATGCCAGAGACAAACTTAGCCTCTGGAAATTTGGCCAAGATCCAGCCTTGGTGCTTTTCCAGAGAACTGGCCCTCAGAAGAAGGTTATAGACCCTTGAAGGATTATCTATTAACAAAGAATAAGTCTATTTCCAGTGACTAGATTCCAAATGACTGGGGCAGGATTACAGGCAGTGGAGCTAGAGACTCCCCCATTTTATAGATGAGGAAGCTGAGGGCTGAAGAGAAGAAGAGATTGGCATAAGACTGACACCCAGTAAATAACAGAGGAGAAATAAGTCCAGTTCTTATTGACTCCCAATCTGTAACTCTTCTCCACTCTGCCATATTGAATATGAGCTGGGACAATTTGGAGAGATTCCCAAATAACTGGAAAGAAGATCAGTGAAAATGGATCACTAGGTCTGGAGTCAAGAAGATTCATCTTCCTGAGTTCAAATATGGCCTCAAACACCTGGATATCCCCAGAGAAGTCACTTAACCTTGTTTGGCTCAGTCTCCTCATCTTTAAGATGCAGTAGAGAAGGAAAAAGCAAAGTATTCTGGTATCTTTGCCAAGAAAACCTCAAATGGGACCCCAAAGAGTAGGACAAAACTGAAATGACTCACAATATCAACAACAACAATAACCAGTTAAGTGAGTTTGGAACACATAATGATTTCTGAAAGGCTCTGAGTTAACCAGAAGCAGGAAGAATATATTATTTTCTGGATTCAGAAGAGGATGATAAAATCATTACTTTACTGCTACTCATAATAATAGCTAGCATTTTATGGTGTTTTAAGGTTTTCAAAGTGCTTTCTATACATTATTTCATTTAATTCTTACCACAACCCTATGAAGTAGAAGCTATTACTATCCCTATCTTATAGATGAGAAAACTTAGACTAAAAGAGATTAATGGATTTGTCCAATGTCCCATAACTCTCGGAGGCAGGATTTGAACTCAGATTTCCCTCATTCCAAGCCCAACACCCTATCCACTATGCCACATAGTTGGAAAGGAACTTGGCAGTCACCAAGACCAATGCATCTATTTTACAGAAAACAAAACAGAAACTGAGAGGGGTTAAGTAAAGCTCTGGGTCCCATAGCTTGTAAATTGGAGGCAGGATATGAATCTACAACTTTTTATCTCCAAATTTAGTATACTATGTAGTGTGCCATCCCTAAACAAGAATCCTCTCTTACAATATCCAACAAGTGATCACCTTTACTGAGTGATCATCATTATCAGTTTCCACTTAATAAAGGAAACTGAGACCCAGGATCACTGTCTAATAACAGTCTGAGGTAAGTTTGAACCCAAGTCTTCCTGATTCCAATTTCAACTTCTATCTATGATAACTAAGAGGCAACCAGGGATACAGTGGCTACTGTTTTGGAATTGGAATCAAGAAGACCTGAGGTCAAATCCTGTACCAAAGATTCAGTGTGTGACCCTAGGCTAGCCACTTACCTTCTGTCTACCTCAGTTTTCTCAGCTGTAAGATAAGGATAATAATAGCATCTACCTCATGGGGTTGTTGTTGTGAGGATCAAATGAGATAGAATGTAAAGTGATTTACAAACCTTAAGTGCTTTATAAATTATATTATTATTTTTTTAAACCCTTACCTTCTGTCTTGGAGCCAATACTGTGTATTGGTTCCAAGGTAGAAGAGTGGTAAAGTCTAGGCAATGGGGGTTAAGTGACTTGCCCAGGGTCACACAGATGGGAAGTGTCTGGGGCCATATTTGAACCTAGGACCTCCTGTCTCTAGGCCTGGCTCTCAATCCACTGAGCAACCCAGCTTCCCCAAAATTATATTATTATTATAATTATTATTATACACATTTTTTCTAGATTCACTCCAATTTGTCAATATTCTTCCTAAAAGTGTGGTACTCAGAGCTGGACACAACAGTTCATATGAAATCAGACCAGGCTGTACAGGGACAGAGAGAAGGGGGGGACTCCTACCCACATGGATCCAGTATGTCCATCTAGGATGCTAGCTTGTCCTTTGATCAGAATAGTTACCACAGCTATGAGCATGTCTAATGTGGACTGAAGGGAACAGCCCCATTTGCTCCTGACCTTACATACCAAGGCTGCCCTCTGGCACCTGTCTGCTCTGGCTGCCTGGGCTTGACTTCCTAGGCAGGGGAGGCTCTGACACAGCATTAGACCAAATCATACTTGTCAAGGATGATGTTCTCTGGGAGGATTTCCCCTGGCAGGTTAATGGCAGCCAGACCCTATTCAGTGCAGCCTGGCCTCCCAGACCACACAAGGGATGACTTGATGGACAGGCAAGCTTTGAGCTGGCTGTTCCCTGGTTGAGAATAACAGCTTATAAACTCTCTGATTGACTCTTGCTCTCACAGAGGCCCAAGGAGCCTGTCTGAAGGCCAAAGGAGGCTGACATGGAAGAAAGAGAAGACTTGGCTTCCCCACATCCCTAGATTCTCTTCTTTCATACAACTAAGCAGTTTATTTTCTTCTAACCTGCTATACATCTCAGTTTTGGTCCAGGGCTTATAAAGGAGGCCGTATAGTATAATGAGAAGGCATTTGTCATTCAAACTTTCAGAGACCTTGCTAGACATAGATGAGATACAAAACTTGATCCTTAACGATCTTACAACCTAATGAGGCTGAAACAAAAAAAAATAGAAAACACTATATAAAACTGCAAAATAAGGGAGTGCCAAAGTGATCTTCAGAAATCTCCTCTTTACTTAATAAATTCCTATGGCTCCCCATTACCTCCAGGATCAACAATAAAAACTTCCTTTTGACTTATAAAGTCCCTCATACCTTGACCACTTCCCATCTCCCAGTCTTTTTTACACTTAACTGCCCTTCACAAACTCTATGATCCAGTCTATACTGTTCTTTGCACATGACACTCCATCTCTCATGCCTCTTTGTTGACTGTCCATCCTACCTGGAATTCTCTCTCCCTCTTTACTTCAGCCTCCCAGACTCCCTGGCTTTCCTCAGGACTCAGCTCAAATGTCACCTGTAAGAGATCTTTCTGTCCATTCCCCTCCTTGTCACTGCTTTTTCCTCTGACATTATCTTCCCTTTACACTATATATATCCTGTACATACCCAGTTGTTTGTGTCTTATCTTCCGTAATAGCATTTGAGCTCCTTGAGAGCAAGTGACTATGTTTTCATCTTTCTTTGTATCTCTAGGTTTAGCACGGATGCCTGAAACACTAAAAGAGTATTTCATGGTGGTGATGATGAATGGGATGGAGTGCAAAGAAGAGATTTAGGCAAGGGCCTAGGGAAGGTTTCTGGGAAGAGGTAATGGCTGGGCTGGGTCTTGAGGAAAAGAAGTATCTTCAACAGCTGGAGCTGGAGTGGGGATGTCCATTCCATAAAAAAGGGAAGAGAATGAGGCCAGCTGGAATGGAGACTAAGAGAAAAGGAATAATATGAGAAGGCTGGAAAGGTGGGTTTGCACTAGAACCAAAGATTTTGAAAGAAAGGAATGGAATACTCTGAGTAGTACATTAGGGAAATGATCTGGACAAATTAGAGAAGGAAGATCCTAGAGAAGAGGGGGAACACTTAGGAGGCAATTACAATCTTTTCCATAGAGTTAGGACTTCTATGTGTGTGACTCTGGCAAGTTACTTAACTTCTTCTGACTCAGTTTTGTCATCTGCAAAATGGGAGAGAGGAGGAAGGAATGGACTCAATGACCTATAAAGACTTTTATGGCTTTAAATTTGTGATTATTTGTTTGGGAGCCTGGAGATTCAAAAGGAGATGTCACCATGAAATAATAACTGAAATGGATGAAGACCAAAATCTAGCTAAGGCCATATGGGTCTGATAGATATAAAGCTCTAGATAGCTAGGGCTTGTGGCCAAGAAAGGAGGACTGCTATAATCTTATGTAGGCAGACCCTGCTTGCTTCGGCAAAAGCTTAATGTTGGGGGAAATGACATTGCTGGGGGCAGAGAACTGCCTAGGAATAATGTCATTCTATAAACAGGCAATTGGCCAAAAGATGTCACAGCAGGTTCCATGGCTTTACAGTGTGGCTTGGTTATAATGTACTAGTGTTGTTATTATGAAATGACTTAGTCACAGCAACCTTATTCAAGGGACATGTATATAGCCCTTGGCATATATTATAATTTAACCTTCAGGGCCATCCCTCAACAGATGAGGAAAATAAGGGAAGTTGATTGTTGATTGTCAATGTCATCCTGCCCGCCATAGTTTTCTCCCCTACCTCTTTTAAGGGATAGTGAGCTCCCTGATTCATTCATTCACTTTCCTTCCTCTCTCTACCCCATCACCACAACCTGTTCTCAGGAAGGGTTCTAATTAACACAACCTCATCAAGTCACAGTGCTGGATCAAGGGTAACACCTCCTTCTATGAGGGCAGAAGGATAGAGGACAAGTTCTAAAAATATGGGTTCCAAAACTCTACCTCAGACCCTTATGAGATTCTCAATCACTGATAAAGTACTTAAGCTCTCAATACCTCAGTTTCCTCAACTGTACAATATTAATAAATATAATTTCAAGGGAATTTTAAAAGGGAACATCCTTTCAGAAGACCCATAATCTACCATTATGTCTAGTGATTAGGAATAACTCTGCTTAGTCTCTAGTTAATAAGTCCACATGGTCAACAGGACATCCACAGCAAAAGGAAGCTTAGCAATTAAGTTAATAACTATAAGGAGTGGGGCAGCTAGGTAACACTGTGGATAGAGAGCCAGACCTAGAATTGGAAGGACCTGGGTTCAAATGTGACCTCAGACACTATCTCGCTGTGTGACCCTGGACAAGTCATTTAGCCTTGATCACCTAACCCTTGCCACTCTTCCGCCTCAGAATTGATACAAAGACAGAAGGTAAGGGATTTTAAAAAATGACTATGAGTAGTTACTTACAATTCCTGGTTAAGGAAGACCTTCTCCACCCAGAACTCTAATGAAGTTTCCTTTAGCTGTAGCTTTCTGTTGAGCTCCAAATGCTAATGCCTTTGGAGAGTCCATACTCAGCACTTCTCTCTTCCAGGAGAGTTCATACTCATTGAATCCACCTTTTCTTGGGTGAATATTACTCCTAGATGTGTTTGTTTTCTGCTCACCTGATCTCTTTGATTACAACTAGATGTACTATCTGTTATGTCTCTTCAGTGATATGATGAATGTGGGGAAACAGAAGGTCACACAGTAGCGAGAGAGGAGATGGAGGGGGAGAGAGAGAGAGAGAGAGAGAGAGAGAGACAGAGAGAGAGAGAGAGAGAGAGACAGAGAGAGAGAGAGAGACAGACAGAGAGAGACAGAGAGACAGAGACAGAGACAGAGAGAGACAGAGACAGAGAGACAGAGAGAGAGAGAGAAAAAGAGAGAGAGACAGAAAGAGAGAGAGACAGAGACAGAGACAGAGACAGAGAGAGACAGAGAGAGACAGAGAGACAGAGAGAGAGAGTCAGAGAGAGAGAGAGACAGACAGACAGATGGACATTTGGATGGACAGGTGTGCAGACAGACAGAGAGACAGAGACAGATAGTGAGAAAGACTCTCTCCTTTTCCCCATTCTCACTCAATAATACTCTGCCCAACTCTTAAAGTGGAATCCTCTAAACTAAATTCTTTTCCTTCTAGACTGGTTTACCGCTTAACTGGCAATCATTGAACTGACTTACTGTTTTGATGTGAAGACCAAGAGCTAAGGTTTCATCTTCTCAACAATCACAACATTGTTTCCTGTGTGGTATCATCTGCCTTTCATCCCATGGGCCAAAACTCTATAACCCTCTCAAATTGATTGAGGACTTATTCACACCCAGTTTATAGTTTGACTGATTCAATTGAGGCGGCTGATGGATAAACCTGTCATGATCATATTAATTGGGGTGGGCTTACACAAATTAATGACAGCTCTAATAATTAAATTCCTGAAGCTATTTCCTGGCCCTGGCCTGTCAGAACATGGGGGGGAGAGCCCCCATGAGTCTTTGCTATGCCTTCCTCTGGGTACTAGGAGTCACAGCAGGAAACAGGATCAGTTCAGCATCTGGGTTCTGGTGCCAAAAATGTCTGTGCAGGAGGCCTGCCACCCTTATGATTTCCAACATCCTACTGGAGCTAATTAGAACCACAGCATATGATGGAGCCAGTTCTTGATGGGAGATGAAAAAAGGAAAGAAAAATGAGATCAACTGAAGCTAGAACCCACAGATAATCACCAGGAGGGACAGAGAAAAGTCAAGAATTGAGACCATTTGGTCCAACCATTCTGGAAAGCAATTTGAAACTAGGAGGAAGCTAGGTGGTTTAGTGGAACGAGAGCCAGGCCTAGAAACAGTAGGTCCCAGGTTCAAATCTGTCCTCAGGCTCTCTCTAACTGTGTGACCTCAAGCAAATTAATTAACCTCCATTGCCCAGCCCTTACCAATTCTTCTGCCTTGGAACCAATGCACATTACTAATTCTAAGATGGATGGTAAGGGATTAAAAAAAAAACTATATTCAAAAAGTTGCTAAATTGCATACTCTGATGCAACTATAATATACATACTAGGTCTATACCACAAAAAAATAAAATAAAAACAGAAAGAAAGGACTAGCATATCTAAAAATATAGCAATTATTTTTATGGTAGCAAAGAATAGAAAGCAAAGTGAGTACCCATCAATTGGGGAATGGAAGTACAGATTATGGTATAAGAATATAATAGGATATTAATTTGGCATAAAAAATAATGAAAAGGATGGATTTAGAGAAACCTGAAAAGGCTTATATGAACTGCTCCAGAGTATGGTGAGCAAAACTACAACTATTTATGCATTAAATACTATATTGTAATGGAAAACTATTTTGAAAGATTTAAAAATTATTTTTTTAATTTTTGGAATATTTTATTAAATTTGTTAATTTAGAATATTTTTCCATGGTTACAAGAATCATGTTCCTTCTCTCCCCTCCCCCAATGCCTTCCATAGTCAATAGGCAATTCTACTGGATTTTCATGTGTCCTTGATCAAAACCTATTTCCATATTATTGATGTTTGCACTATGGTGATCATTTAGAGTCTACATCCCCAATCCTATCACCATCAACCCATGTGATCAAGTAGTTGTTTTTCTTCTGTGTTTCTACTCCTACAGTTTTTCCTCTGAATGTGGATAGTGTTCTTTCACATAAATCCCTCCAAATTGTTCTGGATCATTGCATTGCTACTAATAGAGAAGTCCATTACATTTGATTGTACCACAGAGTAGCAGTGTGTGTGCACAATGTTCTCCTGGTTCTGCTCCTTTCATTCATTATTCCTTTGAGCACAGTAGTATTGCATCACCAACATATACCACAATTTCCCAATTGAAGGGCATCCCCTAATTTTCCAATTTTTTGCCACCACAAAGTGCTCAGTTATGAACATTCTTGTACAAATCTTTTACCTTATTATTGCCTTGGGGTATAAACCCAGAAGTGCTATGGCTGGATCAAAGGGCAGATAGTCCTTTAGTGCCCTTTGGGCATAGTTCCAAATTGCCTTCCAGAATGGTTGGATCAATTCACAACTCCACCAGCAACACATTAATGTCCCAATTTTGCCACATTCCCTCCAACATTCATTTCTTTCCTTTGCTAGTCAATCTTCTAGGTGTGAGGTGGTATCTCAGAGTTGTTTGCATTTCTCTGATTATAAGAGAATTAGAACATTTTTTTCATGTGCTTATTAATAATTTTGATTTCTTTAACTGAAAATTACTATTCATGTCCCTTGCCCATTCATCAATTGGGGAATGGCTTGATTTTTTGTACAATTGATTTAGCTCTTTATAAATCTGAGTAATTAGACCTTTGTCAGAGGTTTTTGTTATGAAGACTTTCCCCCAATTTGTTGCTTCCCTTATAATTTTGGTTGCTTGTTTGTACAAAAACTTTTTAATTTAATGTTATCAAAATTATTGATTTTACATTTTGAAATTTTTCTAATTCTTGCTTGTTCTTAAAATCTTTCATTTCCCAAAGATATAACATGTATACTATTATGTGTTCACTTAATTTACTTACAGTTTCCTTCTTTATATTCAAGTCATTCACCTATTCTGAGTTTATCTTGGTGTAGGGTGTGAGATGTTGATCCAAATGCTCTCTCATACTGTCTTCCAATTTTCCCAGCATTTTTGTCAAATAGTGGATTTTGTCTCAAAAGCTGGGATCTTTGGGTTTATCATAGACAGTCTTGCTAATTTCACTTACACCAAGTCTATTCCGCTGATCCTCCTTTCTGTCTCTTAGCCGGTACCAAATTGTTTTGATGACCACTACTTTATAGTATAGTTTGAGATCTGGGACTGCAAGGCCACCCTCCTTCAAATTTTTTTTATTATTTCCCTGAATATCCTTGATCTCTTGTTCTTCCAAATGCATTTTGTTATAGTTTTTTTCTAATTCAGTAAAAAAGTTTATTGGTAGTTCAATGGGTATGACACTAAATAAGTAAATAAATTTGGGTAGTATTTTCATTTTTATTATGTTAGCTCATTCTACCTGTGAACACTTAATGTTTTTTCCAATTATTTAGATTTAGTTTTAATTGTGTGGAAAGTGTTTTATAATTATTTTCATATAGTTCCTTTGTTTGTCTTAGCAGATAGATTCCTAAGTATTTTATATTGTCTAAGGTGATTTTAAGTGGGATTTCTCTTTCTAATTCTTGCTGCTGAGATGTGTTGGAAATATATAGAATTTTTGATGATTCATGAGGGTTAATTTTGTATCCTGCAACTTTGCTAAAGTTGTTGATTATTTCTATTAGCCTTTTAGTTGATTCTCTAGGATTCTTTAAGTAGAGCATCATATCATCTGCAAAAAAAGTGATAGCTTGGTCTCCTCATTGCCTATTTTAATATCTTCAATTTATTTTTCTTCTCTAATTGTTACTTCTAGTGTTTCTAGTACAATGTTAAATACTACAGGTGATAATGGGCATCCTTGCTTCATTCATGATCTTATTGGGAATGTCTCTAGTTTATCCCCATTGCAGATGATGTTTGCTGATGGTTTTTGATATATACTGTTTATTATTTTTAGGAAAGGCCCTTCTCTTCTTATACTATATAGTGTTTTCAATGGGAAGGAATATTATATTTTGTCAAAGGCATTTTTTGTATCCATTGAAATAATCATGTGATTTTTCTTAGTTTGCTTGTTGATGTGATAAATTATGTGGATGGTTTTCCTAATATTGAACCATCCTTGAATTCCTGGTATAAATCCCACCTGATCATAATGAATATCCCTCGTGATCACTAGCTAGAGTCTTTTTGCTAGTATTCTATTTAAGATTTTTGCATCTATATTCATTAAAGAGATTGATCTATAGTTTTCTTTCTCTGTTTTTGACCTGCCTGGCTTTGGAATCAGCACCATATTTGTGTCATAAAAGGAATCTGGTAGAACTCCTTTGCTTATTCTGCAAATAGTTTGTATAATCTTGGGATTGGTTGTTCTGTGAATATTTGATAGGATTCATTTGTGAATCCATCTGGTCCTGGGACTTTTTCTTAGGGAGTTCTTTGATGGCTTGTTCAATTTCTTTTTCTGATATGGGGTTGCTTAGGTATTCTATTTCTTTTTCTGTTAATCTAGGCAATTTACATTTTTGTAAATATTCATCCATATCACCTAGATTGCCATATTTGTTGCCATATAATTGGGCAAAATAGTTTTTAATGATTGCCTTAATTTCCTCTTTATTAGAGGTGAGGTCTCCCTTTTCATCTTTGACACTGTTAATTTGGTTTTCTTCTTTCCTTTTTTTAAATTAAATTGACCAGTACTTTGTCTATTTTGTTTGTTTGTTTTTCAAAATACCAGCTTATAGTCTTATTTATTAATTCAATAGTTCTTTCACTTTCAATTTTATTCATTTCTCCTTTAATTTTTAGGATCTCTAATTTAGTTTTCATCTAGGGATTTTTAATTTGTTCTCTTTCAAGTTTTTTGATTTGCAAGTCCAATTCATTGACCTCTGCCCTCCCTAATTTGTTAATATATTAACTCAAAGATATACATCCCCCCCCCCAGTACTGCTTTGGCTGCATCCTATAGATTCTGAAAGGATGTTCCATCATTGTCATTTTCTTCAATGAAATTATTGTTTCTATGATTTGTTCTTTAACCAATTTTGGAGAATCCTATTGTTTAATTTCCAATTAATTTTTTATTTGCCTCTCTATGTAACCTTACTAATTATTATTTTTATTGCATTATGATCTGAAAAGGTTGAATTTATTAGTTCTGTTTTTTTGCACTTATTTGCCATGTTTTTATGCCCTAGTACATGGCCAATCTTTGTGAATGTACCATGTGCTGTTGAAAAGAAGGTGTATTCCTTTTTGTCCCTATTTATTTTTCTCCACATATCTATTAACTCTATTTTTTCTAAGATTTCATCCACATCTTTTACCTCTTTCTTTTTTATTTTTTGGTTTGATTTATCTAGATTTGATATAGGAAAATTCAAGTCTCCCACTAGTATAGTTTTACTATCCATTTCCTTCATCAACTCCACTAGTTTCTCCTTTAGAAATCTGGATGCTATACCATTTGGTCTATACATGCTGAATACTGATATTTCCTCATTGTCTATACTTCCTTTTATCAGGATGTAATTACTTTCCCTAACTCTTTTAGTCAGATCTGTTTTTACTTTGGCTTTGTCAGATATCATGATTGCAACTCCTGCCTTCTTTCTATCAGTTGAGGCTCAATAGATTTTGCTCCAGCCTTTGATCCTTACCCTATGAGTGTCTATTTGCTTCATGTAGGGTTTGTTGTAGACAACATATGGTAGGATTTTGGTTTCTAATCCACTCAGTTATTTGCTTTTGTTTTATGGGTGAGTTCATCCCATTCACATGATTGCCACCTGTGTATTCCCCAACATTTTGATATCCTCTACTAGTTCTGCTCTTTTTTCTTTTGCTATATCCTTTTAAACCAATGTTTTGCTTTTAATCAGTCCCTCTAATCCTCATACTTATTATACTTCCCTTTCCACCTCCTCCCTTTTTGTTCCCTTCTTATCTTTTAGGGTATGTTAAGTCCCCTCCCCCTATCTTTTCCTTCCTTTTTGTACTCCCCACCTCATTCCCTTGGTTTTTCCCTTCTCACTTTCCCTGTAGGGTAAGGTAGAATTTGATACCCCAATGGATCTAGATCCTCTTCCCTCTCAGAACTGATTTCACTGAGAGTAAGTTTTAAGTATTACCTGTTAGCACTCTCTTCCTCTCCTTCTTATAATAGTTTTCTTCACTTGCCCTCCCCATGTGCCTCTTTGTGTGTTATAGATTATCATATTCATCTCATTCCTTCAAGTTTCTCTTGGTACCATCTTCTACTTACCTATCCCTTTTCTTTTTTTTTGAATATCATCTTAGATTGCTTATCTGGTTACTATAATAGTGAATACCATTTTTGAGTGTTACAAATAACATTTTCCATGTATTAATATGAACAATTTGATCTTATTGAAACCCTTAAAGAAGGAAATTTAAACAAAAAAAATTTGTTTCCCTTTCCCTCTCTTTCTTATTTACCTTTTCATTTTTCTCTTGATTTTTGTGTTTGGATAATTTTGTTGAATGCCCATAGTTTCCTCAAAAAGCATATAGTCAGTTTTGATGGGTAGGTGATTCTTGGTTGAAGACCCAATTCTTTTGCTTTTATGAATATCATATCCCAAGCTTTGTGATCCTTTAGTGTGGAAGCTGCCAGATCTTGTATAATCCTCACTTGTGCTCCTTGATATATGAATTGTCTGTTTTTGGCTTCTTGTAAAATTTTCTCCTTAGCTTGGAAGCTCTTAAATTTGGCAATCAAATTCCTGGGGGTTGTCTTTTGAGGATTTAGTATATGCAGTGTTCTATGAACTCTTTCAATGTCTATTTTGCTCTCTCGCTCAAGAACATCAGGGTAGTTTTCTTGGATAGTTTCTTGTAGTAGATGCCAAGATTCCTGTTTTTCTGGGTTTTCAGGTAAAACAATGATTCTCAAATTGTCTCTTTGAGACACGTTTTCATGGTCTATCATCTTGTCAGTGAGATATTTTATGTTTTCTTCTCTTTTGTCAGCTTTTTGACTTTGCTGTATTAATTCTTGCTGTTTTTCAAGATCATTGGCTTCCAATGGCCTAATTCTGGTCTTTAAAAACTGATTTCCCACTATAATCTTTTGGTTTTCCTTTTCCTTTTTATCTAACCTGTTTTTGATGGCTTCTAGATGTTTAATATTAGTCTCCTTTGGGGAGTTTCTGTCCTTTAAACTGTTATTTTCTTTTTGAACTATTTCTCACTTTTCTTGCCAAAATTATTTCATTTATTTCATGAGCTCCAATTTAAATTCTTCACAATCTTCTGGCCAATTTCCCTTTTTGGAAGGTTTGGATGCATTTATTTGTATGTCCTCTTCTCCTACTTCCTCTGTAGTCTGAATTTTTCCTCCATAAAATTATCTAGGGTCAATGCCTTCTTCTTGTTCTTCTTGGTGTTGGGAAGGTGTTTTTCCTGGGCATTGTTTGCTATCACTATGCTGGTTTTTCCTTCCCTTTCCAGTCAGAAGTCTGAGTGAGGAGGGCGGGCTCTCTGTGTATGGAGCTAAGGAGCATGATTTTTGCCTGAGGTCACCTCTCGAGTCTCAGCAGCTTCTACTCTTTGCTGTCCTTCTCTGCACTATCTCTGCACATGCCCAAGGTCAGAGCTCTTCAGCCTGCTGGGATCTCAGGTCCAGCTTCTCTCAGAGGTCAGACTTTGGTAGTCTTAGTCAGCTGCCAAGGACCTAGAGGTGCCCCTGACTTGCTCTAGAGGTGCCCCCTCATTTACTTACTGATTCTAGTGCACTGGCTCTGACTCTAGCACACTGGCTTCATGTGTGTGGGATGTGGGAGGGTTGAGCAGCTCGTGTTTTGGTGGAAGCTATTTCACCCCCTTATAGTGTAGAAATGTCCAAATCCCACGTACCTTCAATGCTTCACCCTACTGTGGAGCCCCTTTGTTCATATGAATTTGTTGTTGTTGTTGTTGTTGTTGTTGTTGTTGTTGTTGTTGTTGTTATTGTTTACCTTTTGAGGTAGTCTATATTGGTAGGAAATGAGGAGAGGTAGAATTCTGCATCTACACTGCTGCCATGTTTACCTGGAAGTCTCTCTCTATATTCTTGTACAAGTCTTTTTCCTTATTATCTCTTTGGGGTACAAACCCAGAAGTGCTAGGGTTGGATCAAAGGGCAGACAGTGAAAGACTTAAAAATTCTTAATGGTGCTGTGACCAATCACAACTTCCAAGAACTGATGATGTGGCCTGTTTCCCACCTCTATGAACTATATGTTTTCAGATACAACCATGACAACATGTTGTTTGCTTCACTTGACTATACTTTTGTTTTAAGGGATAACTTTCATTTGGTGAGAAGTAGAGTGATTAAAAATAGAAGCAAGAAGAAAAGAATATCAATGAAACAATTTAAAAATATATAAGAAGAGCAGGAAGAAATTTAAAGAGATACAAATAAACAAGATAATGTTGGTAGTATTAAATTAAATTGGATGAATACATAATGTATGTATTAACAAATTGTATGTAACATATTTGTAGTTTCATGAGGAACCTACATTTTCTAGATTTCTTTCATATGGGAATATTTATGATTATTCATGATTTTATAATTCACAATAAACACATTTGACTTTTAAAAAACCAGATCTCATCAAAATAACTACAAACAAGAAAAGAAGTGAGATATAGTAGATATAGCACTGTATTGGACTTCAAGAGACCTTCTTTCAAATCCCAATTCTGCCATGTGCTACATGTGCAACCTTGGATCAGTACATAACTCCAATTTATTCATCTGAAAAATGAGAGAATTGGAGATAATAATCTCTAAGGACCAATCTTTGCTCCTGTATTATTATTAGGTAGATTCTCTAAATGTGGTTTACATTGATTTAGCAAAGCATTTGACAATTTTGTCAAATGCAGTCTTCTTGCAAGATGGAAAGATAGATATAATACAAGTAGGTGGATTTGGAATTGGTCAAATGATCAGACTCAAAGAGTTGTCTGTCATTCATGGATTGATGTCAGCATGGAGGTTGGTAAAAAATGGAATGACCCCAGGCATCTTTCTCAGTTCTCTGCTGTTTAACATTTATCCAATTTCCAGATAATGCATACTTGTGAGAGATCACCAATGCATCAAATGACTGAATTGGGATCCCAAAAGACATTGGTAGGCATAACAATTGGCCAAGTTAAATAAGAGACATTTAGTAGAGATCAATGTTAAGTTATACACATTGGTTAAAAAACTCAAGGCTAGACATCTAGCTAGACATTCATCTGAAAATGGTCTGGGAGTTTTAGTGGACTTCTGGAAGTCCTATGTGGCTGAAGTGTAGTGTGGGAGCCAAAAGAAATTAGCATGATCTTAGGCTCCATTAAGAAAGAACATCTAGAATTAGAGGTCTGGACCATGATCTTATCAGAGCATCCATAAAACAATATGTTCAGTTCTTAGTTCCATACTTCAGAATCAATTATTTAAAAACTGAAGAATGTCCAGATGAAATCAGCCAGAATAAAAGGGCTGAGAAACATACCATATGAGGATGTGAGGAAACTAGAGATACATAGCGTGGAAAAGTCTTGGCACATGATCACTTTCTTTGTTTGACTCCCTGAAAAGAAGTCCGAGGAAGAAGGATTGGATCTGTTATGATTGACCCTAGAAGGCAAAACTATGAAAAATGGGTGAAAGTTATAAGAAGACAAATTTAAGTTTAACATTAAGAAAAATTTTCCTCCACATAGAGCTCTTCAAAAATGAAATTGGGTGCCTTGGGAGGTAATGCAGAATAAACCAGAAGTCTTCAAGGGAAGGCTAGATGCCCTTCTGTTCAAGATAGAGATGCTAATCTTGTTCAAGACAACCAAATGGCTTCTGAAATCACCTCCATCTCTATGAGTCTATGATTCAGTAATACCTGTCCTACTGCATTACAGGATTAGAGAGAGATAAGCAGGTTTTGCTATTTACACATGACCTATTATTAGTCCTGTTGCTATTATTGCTGTCTCCTGAAGGCCCTTGCTAAGAAGAGAAGACCAGATTTCACATACATTATTTTGCTAGGGGAGATAAGAAATAGCTCTGTGCTTTGAAAAGGAGGAGGGTTGCCAGCTTTGCCATAGTCTCCCCTCCGACTCTCCAAAGGGTGAGAGGACAGCTAAATACAGGTTGATTAGAGATTTCCCCAACACTGAGCCCTGTGAATCCTCTCCACTGGCTCCGAAGGGCTCTTCACCTGCCTTTGCCAGGTGGCTCTCAGTGGAAGCCCTGGAAGATGAGATTCTATCCACGACTGGTTCATTAGCTGAAGTTGACAATGAACCACTCTTGCTTCTCAAGAGCCTGTAGTAAAGGAGTCTCAGTAAAGACTTCTTCACATCAGTGATGGTGATTGTGAGAGTGTGTGTGTGCATGTATGTGTACATGTGCACATGCATTCATCCACATGCATCGGCATGGCTCATGTACATGAGCATGTCTGTCCACTTGAATAGGAATGAGCATGCCCTTTGGGAGCTAAAATATGAGTAAGTAACAATGAGTAAGGGTGAATGTATGAGCCAGGAAGACTGATCAGATTTGCTTTCACCTCTTAGAGCTACATTCCTCTGGTTTTTTGGACTTGTTCAAGGCAAGGCAAGTCCATAAGCATTTATTAAGTACCCACTATGTATCTATCAGGCACTCTGATAAGAGATGGGGATACAAAGAGAGGCAAAAGATAGTCCTTGCTCTTTCCAGTGAGAGAGATGATATACAGACAACCCTTTTAAATGCAGAATCTCCCAGGAAAATTGAATGAAGAGAATTGAATTGGTAATCTTAATTGAATCAAAGGGTCTTACATGAAGAACTTAGTCATTTGAGCTATTGGAGACTTAGTATCTTCATCTATAAAGTGGAAAAAATAATAGCTACAGTTGCTACTGAGAGCTAGTCTTGGAGTCAAGAAGGACAAGAGACTTTCTATGAGATATTAGTTGTAGGACCATGGACAAGTCATTTAGCAAATTTTGGATGTTCAAGTAAACAAGTTACTGACAATTGTGAACATCCATTGGTCCAGAGTGCAGTAAATGATCAACAATGTGCATTTATTAAGCATCTAAGCACTGGGCAAAAGAAAGACAAAAACACATTTTTGCTCCCAAGGAGCCCCACAGCCTAATGGAGGAGACAAAATGCAAATAACTATGTACAAATAAGATATATACAAGGGAGAATGAAGATAATCAACAGAGGGGAAAGACTAGCATTAAGGAGGATTGGGAAAGGCCTCTGAGAAAAGGTATGATTTGACTGAAAACCTGACGGAGATCAAAGAAATCAGAAGATGGAGCTGAGAATGAAGAGAATTCCTGGTACAATGGAAAACCAAGGAAAATCCAATCGGGAGTTGGATTGTCATATGCTGAGAACTGCAAGGAAGCCAGGGTCACTGGATCACAGAGTATGAAAGGAATGAAGGACAAGAAGACTGGAAATCTGAGAAAGGGACAGATTAAAAAGGGCTTTAAAAGCCAAACAGGATTTAGTATTTTATCCTGAAAGTAATAGGAAGCCCCTGGAGTTTACTGACCAGAGTTATGATTAGACCTGTTCTTTGGGAAGATCAATTTGAACAAAACAAAACCCAAAAAACCTTACCAAAGAGAATGGAGTTGGGGATCATGTATTCACTATTTTACAGATGAGTAAACTGAGGCCAAGAATGGATAAGACATTTGCTCAAAGTCACAGAGCAGGAAGTAGAAAGGCTGAAATTTGAACCTAGGAAGTCGAATCTGCTACAGTTTATAGTTTCTGACTCAGAATTTCTAGGAGAATAAAAAATTGATTGGTTTTGCTTTTGCCAGTATTTTTCTTCTTCCTTTTAAAAATATTTCTTGGGGGCAACTGGGTGGCTCAGTGTATTGAGAGCCAGGCCTAGAGACAGGAGGTCCTAGGTTCAAATCTGGCCTCAGATACTTCTCAGCTGTGTGACCCTGGGCAAGTCACTTAACCTCCATTGCCTGAAAAAAATATATATATATACATAATATATATAATCTGTTATATATATGGTAATATATAATAATATATATTATTGGGGGGGCATCTAGGTGGCCCAGTAGATTGAGAACCAGGTTTGGAGAGGGAAGGTTCTGGGTTCAAATCTAACCTCAGACACTTTCTATCTATGTGACCTTGGGTTAGTCACTTAACCCTCATTGTCTAGCCCTTACCACTCTTTTGCCTAAGATAGATATGACTTAGTATAATCTAAGATAGAAGGTAAGGGTTTTTTAAAGATATGTTTTTTATTTTCTGGGATGGCTCTCTGGAAACAAGGAGGGGAAGGCATACAAAGGGAAGTTTAAACAATATAAAAAAGATATCAATAAAAATGTACGGTAAGAAAGTAAATTGGTTTGTAAATCTAAAACCTTTACATAATTGTCAACAATTAAAAAGCTCCCTATGTATCATCTCTCCCACTAGAGTATGAGCTACTTGAGAACAAGGACTATCTGATGTTTCTATTTGTATCTTCACACTTAGCACAGTGCTTTGCACATACTAATCATTTAATAAATATTTTTTCATTCATTCACCCATTCATGTTTAGGAAGGTTTTATCTGTGATGTCTCTGACAGTACAGCATCAGTTAAGTAGTCAGTCTCAGGGCCTGGGTTCAAGTGCTACCTTTGTCATACACTGTGTGAACCTGGGCAAATCACTTAAGATCCTTAATAAATATGGTAGCACAATGGAAAGAATGGGGGAGGGCCTGTACTCGAATCCCACTTCTTCTTCCCTACTATTTTGGGTCAGTGTCCAAATCTCTCCAGGCCTCATTTTCCTCATTTGTAAAATGGGGGATTTGGCATTCATAACTACTAAGTGCCATCTAGCTCTCTGTCTGTGATCCTATGCAATTCTGTCATATGTGAGAAGCTGGAAGGCAGTGAGGAAGCTGAGTCCAGAGACGAGCAGATTTAATAGGTGACCATGTAAGAATTATCCTTCAATATTTGAAGGGCTGTCATTGGGAAGTAGAAGCAGACCTCCCTGGGGTACCCAGTGGCAGAAAACAGATCAACTGGCTGAAAGGAGAGATTCTAGCTCAATTGAAGAAAGAATATGGATTCCTCTCCCTTATTTGCAGAGGTGGGGAGCTAGGGGGTTGGAACATTGCTATGCTGGCAGGATCAATTGATGTCTTAGTTTATTTGTGCTGCTTTTTCCCTCTCTTTGAAATTCTTTCTTATGAGGGATGGCTCACTGGGTAGGGGAAGGGAAGGAATCTATTTAGAAATGAAGGTAATATAAAAACAAAAGATATCAATCATTTTTTAAGAGAAGGAACTTTCTTATTCTTAGAGTTGTTCAATGATGGGTGAAGTGAAATTGCTAGGTTCCCAGCACCTGAAATATTCAAGCACAGACCCACTGACCATCTGTTAGGGACATCAGGGAATGGATTTCCACACTGGGAGTTTGAGGAGGGAGCAATCTTAAGGTCATAGTCTTAGAGCTACAAGAAACCTTGGAGGTCATCTAGTCTAACCACTTCATTATATGGATGAAGGAAGGAGGTTTAGAAGGTAAAGGGACTTGGCTAAGGTCATATAGGTAGTCAAATAGTAGAACTAGAATTTAAAACCAGGTCCTCCATTACAAAAAGAGTCTAAGACTCTTTCCACTAGACTAGTTGGTTTCTCATTTCCTTTTTAGCTTGCAGAAGCCATGATTCTAAGAATGAATGAGCCCAAGAGTAGATGCCTGCAAGCATCCCTTGTTTTGAAAATCCCAAGGTTCATTATGTCATGTGTTACTTTCCCTAGAGTTCTTTCCACTCTCTTAGGCTCTTATGTCTGTGTTTTATGTCTTAATTAAACAGAAAGAATCAGAACTGGTTAACAGCCTTCAAGATCTGCCAGCCACATGGGTTCCAAAATATGACTCACACACTTTGTGTAGCTGGGGCTGCAGAGTGTGGGACTAATAGATTTGTAATGCTGGGAGCGCCTGGAGCCTTCTCCAGCCTCACACTTACCCAGGATACGCAAAGGCTTTTTCACACTGAGATTGAATCAAATTACTTTTCATTTAAAATGGTGGTCCATGAATCCCATGCACATCAGCAACCTCCTTCTGCCTCCTTCTGTAAGAGCATTGCCCTGAATGCCATTTGGAGAAAGCTCAGAGGGAAGGAGGAAGCACATGTGAGTTTTTAAATTTGTGGTCCAGAGGAAAGAGCACTGGTTCTGGAGTCTGAATTCAAATCTTGCCTCTGACACATATTGGCAGTATGACTTTGGGCAAATAACATACTTTCTCTAGGCTGTATGATTTCATGACCTCTGAGGTCCCATTCTTTATCTACAGTCCTATTGAACAACCCAAAAACAGGAGCTTTATTTAATAATCAAAGAGCTTCTACTATATATCGGGAACTTTACAAATATTTCATTTGATCTTCACAACAACTCTGGGAGGAAGATGTTATTATTATTATTATTGTTATTATTTTAAACCCTTACCTTTGTCTTAGAATTAATATTGTCTATTGGTTCCAAGGCAGAAGAGTGGGAAGGGCTAGGCAATGGGGGCTAAGTGACTCACCCAGGGTCACATACTGGGAAGTGTCTGAGACCAAATTTGAACCTAGGACCTACTGCCTCTAGATCTTGTTCTTAATCCACTGAGCCACCCAGCTCCCCCAATAAATGTTATTATTATCCCCATTTTACAATGGAGTTTCCTCCTGAGACAGATAAAGATTAAATGACTTGCCTAGGGACACACAGCCAGCCAGTAAGTGTCTTAGCCTGGATTTGAACTCAGATTTTCCTGATTTCAGACCCAGTAGTCTATCCACTGTATACCTAGTAACCTCTTATTTACAGAGTGAGCTTCCCAAATATCCCCCCATATTAGGTGTCAACATGAGATTAATTCCTCCACCTCATTCAAGTCCAAATCCTCAGTCTGGTTTAGGTCATTGAGTTATTCATGAGACATCATGATATTGTGGGAAAATGATAGATTTGGAGTCAGATGATTGACTTTGAATCTTGGTGCTGATGCCAACTGGGTGATCTTTGTAAATCACCAAGTCTCCCTGGGCCTCAGTCTCCTACTCTACTTCCACAAAGAGGTGGAAGGATGAGCTGCCAATGTCTCTCCCAGCTTTGGATTTATGGTCCAGTCATCAATTATTAAGTGTCTGTTAGTATTGCCATGTGCAAGGTATTGTCCTGGGGGAGACACAGAGATGGAGATAATTAAAACATATCTGTGTTATCATCATAATAACAATAACTCATGTTCAGATAGTAGTCGGAGGCTTTCCTCACAATGTGCTTTCCTCACAATGACCCTTTGACATCAGTAGTGAAAGTGGTGTGATAGCCATTTTAAAGAGGAAGAAACTGAGTCTCAGAGAGGATAAGAGATTTAGCCACAGGCACAAACCAGATAAAAGTTAAAACTGGGTCTGAAACTCATCTTCTGGCCTGCTGATCTTTCCAGGATGCCATGCTGTCTCATTGGGACCTCAAATTCCTGTGATCAGATTTTGCACTGGCTACACATCCCCCTTCCCAGGCTGAAGCCAGGCAGGTTTCCTCACCTTCCCTAGCAAGCATTCATTCCTACCTCAATGCATCGCTTTAGCATTCCCCTATAGAGGATGCTCCCTCCTCCACTACTTAGAACCCATTGAGATACATACTGTAGAGAGGAAAGAACACTGAGTTGGAACTCAGAAATAGGATCCTGGTTAAGCCACAGACTAGTGGAAGGGGCAGGTGAGGAGAATTTGTTCCAATGGCCGTGATGACACTTGAAGCAGGTGTTGGGGAACACTCAGAGCTTGGCCAAGCATGGAAGAGGCCAAGGTCCTCCACTCCATCCCAGACCATAACCAGTCAGCGTGACTTTTGTCTTGCTACTGGACTTGAATGTCTCTAGAAGGAAGTGTGAGGCTGATGACTTTGTGCAACGCTGCCTCACTGAAATCCAGCTCACATACAAGTCAAGACATCATCCCATGATGTCATCGATCCCTTTGGAAAGCAAAGGACAAAAACATCCACAACTTTTCTATAAGATGAGGTGATTGGACCAGAGGGTCTCTACAGCCTCTCCCACCTCTAAGAGCCTAGAAGGTCTGTAAATGTGTTTTGACTCCTAAAATAGAGTTCACTTCAACTCCCTGTCACCCCATCTGCATTCCCCTGCACTACCCTAGCCATCCCCTCCTCCCTCTGTGAATCTCCTTAATGTTCTATTCCAATTAGGCTAAGACCCAGTCTGAGTGCATGTGCCCCCATCAGCGGATGCCAATTGGTAAGTGGTTGTGAAAGCCACTTAGGAAACTGTCAGGCTGTGGATTGCTGGGAGAATGACTGCAATCCCTAGGGAATGGCCAGCTCTGGTTTAGCCAGTCTGGGCTCTGGTCCTACTTGTGTGTTGTACCTGAATTCTGGGGTGAGGGGAATTGGATTATCCAACCTCTCCTCACCCCTGTCATCCCACACAAATGATGAGAGAGATTTTACTCTCCCCTTCACTCCATTTCTTCCACCCAAACCTGCAGGTGGGATCAGAGAGCAGTGTTTCCCACCTGCCATGAAAAAACTCCCTGTGGCTTCCTGAATGCCATTCAGTTGGAAGCCTCCTTGAGATCATCTGCAGAGTGCTAGGGTTCTTCTCTTGACTGGTCTCAGTTCTTCCCTAGCTCTTGACCTCACCAGACCAGTGCAAACAATTTATTAGCCCCTATTAACTCCCTACTCTGACTAGATCCTAAAGGCTCAGGTGGTACTGTTCACAATTAAAGTAAAATCCCTAACCATCTCACAGCTTTTAGCCCCTTCTAGTCCATTCTGCATATGCTATCAGAATACACTCCTTATGTCTGTGGCGAAGAACCTATGGCATGTGTACCAGAGGGGACACTCAGAGCCCTCTCTGTGGGCACACAAGCTGTTGCCCCAGCATAGAGTTCGTTAATAAAAAGCCAGAGGGATTCGGGTCCAGGCTACTCCTCTCTACGTGTGCCTCAGGACATTTCTCACATCACCTGCCCCTCTAAAAGGTTCACCATCACTGCCCTACGTATTCCCTATCTCTGTTTTCAGTGGTTCCTCATTGTCTGGAGGACAATGGGGAAACTCTTTAGCCTGGCATTATAAGCCCTCTACAATCTAACTTCAATTGACCTATTAGGATATATACTCCATGTGAGTAATAATTGCTTAATTTTTTTTTCACCAGAGGCAGCTAGGTGACACAGAGGAAAGAACCCTGAGTCTGGAGTCAGAAATATCTGAGTTTCAAATCCAACCTCAGATACTTCCTAGCTATGTGACCCAGGGTAAATCACTTAACCTTGTTTGCCTCAACTTCTTTATCTGTAAAATGAGATGGAGAAAGAAATGGTGGGGCAGCTAGGTACACAGTGGATAGAGCCTGGGGCCTGGAGTAAAAAAAAACATGGTTCAAGTCTGGCTTCAGGCACTTCTTGGCTATGTGGCCCTGTGTAACCACCTAACCCCAATCAGTTAATCCTTGCCAATCTTCTATCTTAGAATTGATACTAAGACAGAAGGTAAAGGTTTAAAGAAAAAGAAAGCAAAGAAATGGCAAAATATTCAAGTATTTTTACCAAGAAAACCCTAAATGGGGGTCAAGAAGAATTGAACATGACTAAACAACAAAAACTTATATTCCCAGTGCTTGGCACATAATGGTCACTTAATAAATCTTTGTGGGTTTTATAATGTATTATTTATTTGTTTGTGTTTAACATTTATTAAATAAGAATTTTTTAGAATTCCAGATTCTCTTCCTCCCTCCTACCTTCCTCCACCCATTGAAAAGGCAAGTTATATCATATCAATTATACATGTGAAATCATACAAAACATTTCCATTTGATAAATATTTGTTGGCTTGGTTTTGTAGGTTTCTGCCTAGAAACTGACCCTAAACTGATGCCTTAACCAGTCACAGATAGACATTTTAAAAGTTATTGTGGAAGCCTGCTTTCGACTCCTAGCTTTGCTGACATTAACTAGCACAGTGACCTTGAGTAATGTTTTTGGTTCCTCTGCACATGCATTACTTTCATCCATAAAGTGAGGGTTAAATTCAGCGATCTCTAATGGCCCTTCTCATTCTGACATCCTATGTTCTCAAATTCCTCCCAGCTTTCACAGTTTTCTGTTTTAAAGTCCCTTCCAGCCCTGGTGTTCTATGTTCTAAGTACTAATTTTATAAACACAAGGCTCCTCCCAGTGTGCTTCCAACATTCTACATTCTAAGGTGCCTTCTACCTCTGGTCTCCGGTTTTATAATTTTCCTCCTCTACACAAGCCTTCCACTCAAATGAGGCCAGCCTCAATATAAGGGACTGGATGACTAGACAACTCTGAGATTACATGATGATGGGAGTCTATCACTTCTAATGTCTTTAACTACAGGCTCATATCATAGCCTTGATTCTTTGACCTTTTCTACTTTGGGCTTTAACCCCTATACGTGATTCCTGATGAAATTCCACTCCAAAGCTTTCCTGGTATCAAAATCCTGGCCTTTGCCCTGGGTTTTCTTCTGTCCATGGTGCTGAGGAGGGAGGGAGGCAACAAGAGCATCCTCTTTGCCTGCCCTGCTTCACTGTCACCCCAACTCTTTTCAGGCTGGGTCACAGAAAGTGGCAGCCTCACTCGTTGCCTGGTTCTATGGTTGGCCACACTTTCCTGCCTCTCCCATCAGGGGTTTGGAAACCAGTCTCTGAACCTGACAGTCCTGTGCCGTGAAATGTAATCTCTTCTCCTTGGCTCAGCAGGTGACCCAAGGTGGTGAGTAACCATGGAAACCGTGGTGTCAGGAAGCATGGGAGCTGACAGGGGATAAAGTAGCTCTGTACTAAACACCTGGGCTGGTCTCTTGCCCAGGAATCATTGCCCATTGGTCCATAACAGGCCACAATGGCAGTGTCTTAGAAAACAAAAAAAATTATGCTTTCAGTGCCCTGGGCAGGGAGAAAAAATGTCCTCATGGGAAAATTCCCAAAGGCTTCATTCCAGTGAGAATTGATCTTCTGAAAATATAAGCACAGAGTTAGGGGGGGTTTCTAGATTTTTGCCTGAATCCTAAAGAAATTCTTCAGCCAAACCTTGGAGTTCCCAAAGCTAAGGGATCCCAGAGAGCATTAAGATAGGAAAATGTAGCTTTTCAGTTCTTCCCCGGTGGTTATGGGAAAGGGTCAGAGAAGCAATTGTGTTTATTTATCCTCAGTGTTTATGGGAAAGGGTTAAAGAGACAATTTTTTTACATTAATTAACTTTGCTCTTTTCCTTGGGCACAAACCTTAACCCCAGAAACTGGTTAACCCAAGACCTGACCCTGGCCACGGTCCAAGCCTTCCCCTTAGCCATATGGACCCCTAAGCATGTTGCTACAAACTGTAGATGGACCTCCTTCCCCCTGGCCATAGAGTAAAGACTAACTCTGGTCACAGAAATGACTCAATAATCCAAGTGTCAGATGGCCCAGTCTTTCACCTGTCCTCATCATCTTCTCCCTTCTCCCAACTTAATACTTTGGGAGTTTCTGAATCAATTTCCAGATTTCTTACTCACCAGCCACTAATAGATGTCTGGGAAGTGGGAAAGGATGAGAATTTATTTGTGAATGACTCTACTTACCTTCATGCCATCTAGATACTAAGAGGACATGCACAACAGAATACATAGGCAGAGGAAGGTAACTATCTGTAGAGTCTATTTGAAAATGCCAAAAGATGCTATCCATAAACAAATAGCACCCTCACCCAAGTAGGCACCCATCTAATCCATCTATACTTTTAATCAGCCTCAAATAAAGAGTCTGAGCAGATAATACGAGCTCTAGAACCTCTATCATGAAAATGGGACCCTGTCATATGCCACAAAAGCCCCATTGGGAGCTGTTGGGTCCTGCTTTGCTGAGTGAGCAGTAGTAGTAGCCAGACTGACTGAGGGATTCAGTGATCATCAGGGCCGTCTCTACCTGCAGCATGACACCATTCCCCACTTTCCCAGCTGAATGAGTAATTCAGAAAAATGCATTTATCTGGGTCATTAAATCCCTAATTAATTTGGATAATCAACCTTCTCCTATGGGTCTTAAGTTTGAGGCTGAGTGCCATGATGACAGCCAAGAAATGAGGCACAGGGGTCCTACTCATCCTCCTTCTTCTCTCTCATATATTCACTGAATCCTAAAAGCATATATGCCTACTATGTGCATGGCCCTGTGATAAGTACAGGGGATATGAAAATAAATGGTATAAAAAATAATAAAAACCCAAACCAGTCCCATGCCCTCAAGGAGATAATATTCTACTGAGGTCAGGGGGGATGTAGCATATAAAAATGTAGATGTTTGTACTGGATGATTAGAGAAACAGGGAAAGCATTTGTAACTAGACAGATAAGGAAAGGCTTCCTATAGGAGGTGGCACATGACATGGGCCCTGAGGGAATTTAAGAGGCTTTTTCTCTTGCTTCCACCCAAGCCATGGTCCTCAATTCTTCCCACTTGACCTGTTACTATACCATCCTAACTGGTCTGCCTGCCTCCAACCAATTTCTTCTCTATTGAATTCATAATATACATTACTCACCATGTTTTCCTTTCTAAAGCCTAACTGGGCTCACATCTCTTCTCCAATCAAAGATCTTCAAGGGATTCCTATTTCTAAACTCCACAATCTGGCTTTAATCTCCTGCTCAAATATCTTTAATTATTGCATCATGCTTAAATCTCTCAACTTGCTGTGGTCATCCTCCATGATCTGACCTTGTCCTATGGATCCCTACTTTATTTGGCATTGCTTTCCTTCTGTATAGCTTTCTCACTGTTCCCAATACCTCCTACGATCAACTTTACCTTTGTGTCTTAGATAAATACCACCAGAATTTCAAGCAAGTCCTGGCTCAGATCCCAAGTCCTCCATGAAACCTTCCCTGATGACGTCTGCCAATGCTGATCTCTTCCTTCTCTGAACTACTATGGCACTTAATACTCAGCACTACACAATTTATTACTTAATTATCCCCTGCCTTGTATTATTCTCTAATTGTTTCATGAATGCAAGTCTCTGCCAGTTTGTGATCTCCTTGAGGGCAAGACCTTGTTTCCCTCTTTTCTTGGCTCACCCATTTTTTGGCTCCCCTTCAGCACCTAGCACAGGGATAGCAACAGAGACAGTGCTCAATAAATTGTTCACTGATTAAATGTTAGAACGACTAAGAGTTCTTCCCAGCATCAAGCAGAAAGTTGGGTGCAGAACCAGGATTAAATATTCAGTCTTGTGTGGTTCCTGAACGATGAACTCATCCATTCTTACTCCTGTGTTTCAGCACTTCTTTGCTCATCATATCTACTGAGAGAGCTTGGCTCCAGCTGGGTGGTGCCCGAGTCTCTGCTTGTCCTCTTCCTTTAAGGGGGGGCACTCATTGCTATTGAATGAAATACTTATAATGTGCAATACACTATACTACGTGTTGGTGACACAAGAACAAGAACAAACCAATCCTTGCCTTGGGAAGCTTCCACTCTAGTTGTCCATAGAACTTTAGAAGGTCATATTTTGAATTTCCATCTGGGGAGAGTGACCAGAAGTTCAGAAGACATTTGGAGGTGAGGTCACCAAGGATCCAAGTCATAAAAGACAGGAGGAGAGGCCTTCTATGGCCTCCAAGTAGGTTTACTATTCAGGAATGGATATCAATATTGATAAAATAGGAGGAAGTGATTTGAGAAGGACTGGGTGAGTCTTTCTCTGCCTCTTCTATTTCTTTTTTAAATTATCCATAGAAACTATTTTTAACAATTGTTTTCTGACCATTTGAAATCCAAATTTTCTCCCTCCGTCCTCTTCCTCCTCCCCAGATGGTAAACAATCTGATCTAGATTATTCCAGTGTTTGTCATACAGTACATATTTCCATATTCCTCCTATCATAAAAGAAGACCTATATCACACATGTAAAAAAAAAACTCATGAAGGAAATAAGGCTAGAATAGTATGGTTTCATCTGCATTCATGACACTGATTCTGAAAGTTCCTACTATGGTTATGAATAGCATTTTTCATCACGAGTCCCTGGGGTTGTCTTGGACCTTTGCATTGCTGATAATAGTTTAGTACTTCACAGTTGGTCATTGCACTATATTTCTGTTGCCATATACAGTCTTCTCCTGGTTGCTCACTTCACTTTGCATCAGTTCATATAAGTGTTTCCAAATTTTTCTGAAATAATCCCATGTCAAAATAGTATTTCATTACAATATACCATGACTTGTTCAGCCATTTTCCAATTGATGGACATTCCTTCAGTTTCTAATTTTTCCTGCCACAAAGAGATCTGCTATAAATACTTTTGAACATATAGGTCCTTTTCCCTTATCTATGCTCTCTTTGGGATACAGGTCTAAGTAGTGGTATTGTCAAGTCAAAGGGTATGTACAGTTTGATGGCCCTTTGGGCATGGTTCCAAACCAGGGAGCCTCTAACTCAAAATGATTTTCCTGGATATGCAGCAGGGCTTCAAATATCCAGTCCTTTGGGTTAAAGTATTGGTCCCTGGCCCTGGGGTGTGTGTGTGTGGGTGGGAAGAGGGCAGGAACAGAATAGAGCTTATTAACATGTTCAGGAAAGGAAGTAGACTGGCAATTTTATTGTATAGGGAACCTCCAGGTTAGGAAATACTTTCTACTGATATAGGGTAGCACTTCTGCATGTTAGAATCTTAGAGAATTACCTAGAATACAAAGGGGTTAAGGGATTTGCCTAGAGCCTTGAACCTAGGGCTTCATGGTTAAGTCACTCAGCTTCTTCAATGATCTGACCATAGATCCTGAGGACCTGAAGTCCAGGGAGACTTTGTTCAGGCATCTGAACATTCTGTGTTGGTTAGGGGCCAGGTCTGTCACCCAGCAGAGTGTCCCCTGCAATAAAGTGACAATAGGGAGGAGAGGATATGGCAATGTTCCAACAGAAAGATAGGGAAAAGATGTATAGGCACTGAAGCTTGGGTTGGGCTGTTTGCCCAGGCTTAACCAGGCTGAGTGATAGAATCAATGAATCTCAAAGTCAGAGGAGGATCTTAGAGCCCATTTAGTCCAACCTGAACAGGAATGTTCTTTACCACATTTCTGACAATTGGCACTCGAAGATCTCCAGGGATGGGAAGCTTACTACCTCCTAATAGAAGACTAGCTTTACTGTCTTTTCTACCTATTGCTCCTTGTTCTGCTCTGAAACCAAAGTGACCAGATTTTATCCTAGACATAGAGAGCAAAAGGTCTTTCAAGAACCATCTTCCTGGGGGCAGCTGGGTGGCGGCTCAGTGGATTGAGAGCCAGGCCTAGAGATGGGAGGTCCTGGATTCAAATCTGAATTCAGATACTTCCTAGCTGTGTGACCTTGGGCAAGTTACTTCACCCTCATTGCCTAGCCCTTACCATTCCTCTGCCCTGGAACCAATATATAGTATTGATTCTAAGACGGAAGGGAAAGGTTAAAAAAAAGAGAACCATCTTCCTAATTTTAACAGATATGGAAACTGAGGTCCAGAGAGGTGAGCTGCTAAGTTTTAGGGCACATAATTAGACCAGGCATTTATAAAGCTTTTTAAGGTCTGACTTCAAATCCAGCCGTTTCCCTACTGCAAAAGTGCTGATTCATATCTCACAGCAGGAAGGTCCTACAAGACAAGAGGGAATCAAAGAGCCATTTCTTCTGCTCACTGGGGCAGGGTAGAAAAGCCAAATCAGTCAAGCTTTGGGTGCTTGGTGCCAAGCAAGGCAGGAGGTGCCACCAAGCAGTAGGGATGCTGGCCCCATTCTCTCCCAGCCAGTCTGCTGAGTTCCTCGCTCCAGTGAGCATTGCACTCTCTGCCTCCCCCCACCCCCTGCCTCTAGAATAGAGCTGAGCCATAATCCCACTAAGCGCTTGCCAGCTTGGTGAGTCACTCGGGAGACAATGAGACCTAAAGCCCCATTTTCCTGGAAGGGGAGAGGCAGCTGCAGCCCATCCCAGCATCCTCCGGGCCCAACTCAGGCTTCCAGCAGTGTCTGACCAGTGAGGGGAAGCTAATCACTGCTTCCCAGAGCTAGTCTGACCCTACTAAGACCTAGAAGGCATTGCTGGGTTTCATTCCTCCCCACTCTTTGCCCCTCCCCTTTTAGAGTATTAAAAACTGGAATTATTAAAAGGAATTGTTCAAACCCTTTAATTAGCTCAGAAGATAAATTCTTCCCCTTGCCCACAGGTCACGGCCATCAGTGGCTATTTATTAGCTGCATTGATTGAGAAGAACAGCCAGTAAATGGAAATAAATTGAATTCTATGGCAAAGAGGATTCTGTACAGGCTATTAATGTAAGACAGGAGGGCTTAGCAATTGCTCACATTTTTTTTTTATTTTTTGCTGCTGCTGCAACCAGACGTTTTCAGTCAATGGAAGCGCTAATGCTTTTTAGCTAGTGGGGATATTAACAGAGCCTTCTTACCAGCTCATTTATTGTAGATTCCTAGGGAGCGGCAAGGGAAAAGAGAAGGCAGCTAACGCTGGGGTATGGTCCCTACTATTGATTTATTTATTCATTCATTCATTTACTGACACACTCATGTATTTATTCAAACATTTATTACATGCCTACTGTGTGCGGAGCATTCTCCCTGAGGTAGTAAGAAAAGCTGTATCCAGTTCCAGTGATTCAGAGAACTGTTCTCTTCCCTTTCCTCCTGATCCCGGATGGACTAGAATCATGCCATTTTTTAAAAGATTGGATCTTAAAGGCTCCTTAAGAAGCTCTTGGGAGCTCATGCTATTAATGCTGAATTTAGTGTGGACATCTGATTGTATTAGGCCACCACAGCTCAGAACTCTCAGTCTTTTCAGTGGCAGGTACTATAGGCATACGCCACCACGCCTAGCCTCCATCCTAGGTCTTCAAGCAAAAGCTGCATGACCACTAAGGAAAGTGGTAGAGAGGTCTATTAGATTGTACCGGAAGGCCACTAAGATCCCTTCTAACTCAAAGATTTTTCTTTTCTTTTCTTTTTTTTTTATCACTGGGAAGGTCATTTGACTATGAATGGTAGAACATACAATGCCAAAGCTGGATAAAACCTTAGAAAAGAGAATGCCACAGCTGGAAGGGAACAAAGACCCTCTCCTCCAAGTCCAGCTCCTCGAATTTTACAGATGAAAAACTGAGGGCCAGGGAAGTAAAATGTCTTTCCAAAGGGCTGAGGGGTAAAAGGAAAGCTGATAGGGAAGATCATAAAAAATATCATTAAAACGGAAAGTCACAAAAACTCGAGGAAAAATAAGAGGCATTAACATCTAGCACTGTTGGGGTTTATTTTTTTTCACACTGTCATCCTATGATATGAATGTCAGGGACTCCTGTGTAATTAAGTACCAGATGAATGGTAGAGACTGTAAGTGTTATAGGAGTTCAGAGGAAGGACAAATCATTGCAGGAGGCAGCTCAGTGGGTTAAAAAGAGACTAGAAGTCATGAGAGCTGGGCTCAAGTCCCATCTCCAACTGTCAAACCTGACCTTGACCTTTCCAAAGCAAGACGATCATAGATGGAAGGGACACTAGACACCATCTAGACCAATGAGGAGAGTGAGGCTTGAGAAGACAGGGGGCTTGCAGTGCTAGGACCCAGGACAGCTCCAGGAGACTCCTGGCAAAAAAGGCTATTGGCCACCATAGAAGAAAGAGACTTCCTGAAGATTGAAACATACCATTCTTCACTTTATTTTCTCCATAATTTTTTTTCTGTAGTGCAAGCAATATGTGTCTTCTTTCAGAACATGATGAACATGGAAATATGTATTGTATGATAACACATGTGCAACCTATACCATATTGCCTGCCTTCTTGGGGAAGGAGGAGGGATAGGAAGAAGAGAACATGGGTCGCAAGATTATTAAACATTGTATCGACATGTGAAAGCTATCTGTCTTTTTTTCCCCTATGTTGATATATAGGTAGTAAATAGTATATCCCAGGTTCAAACCCAGGCTCCCTTGACCCAAAGTTCCATTCCATGCTGCCTCAACACAGGAAAGTACATGTGAATTTCTCAGAAGGGCCAAAAGGAATTCCCTAACAACAAATCTGTGGGGTAGGTGACACAAATGTTTTTATCCCCATTTTACATATGCTACTGTGGTGTGGTATGACTCCCTTCTTTCCTCCCCCCTCCCCTCAAAAAGTCTTGCCTGAATCCTATTATTCCTGCTAGGCAGAATCCCACTATTCCTCCCCTTAGATTCTTTCCATATTAGTGTCTCCCAGCAGGAGATCATATAGGACCCTTCCTGGGCTTTTCAGTAAAAGACAGGAAGACATAAGCACATATCCTGCTAGCATGTGAGCAAAGTGAGGCATAGAAATATTAGGTAATTAGCATAGGTTCACAAAGAACTAGTAAGTTTTGGAGGTACCATTTGAACCCAGATCATCCTGACTCCCACCTCCAGCAGCTTTTCCAGCTTTCCAAATCTACCTCTTCTTGTGCTGTAGCTACCTCCCACTAGTTAAGACAGCCTCTGCCTTCAAAGACTACAGTCTTGCAGGAGGGATGCAATATATCCCAATGAATATACTATAATTATACAATAAAAATAGTTCACCAGAGAATATATAAGCATAATAGAAGATACAACTGTATGTGGGGTCTGAGGAAGGAAAGATCATTTCTATTAGTTATCTAATTCACACTGATGTTTTAATTAATTATGCTATTTTTCTAGGAAAGCATATCTAATCAGATCATGTATTTTAAGCTTGTCTCATAGGATGATATACTTAGAAAGGAAGGGACTTTAAAAGACTTCCAGTCCAACCCTCTGATTTTACAAATTAAAAAAAAAATGTGACCCAGAGAAGTAAAGGCACATACTCAAAATCCCACCAAAAACATCAAAGCCAACATAGTACAGTGAGAAAAACATTTATTTTGGAAACAAAGGACATGGGTTCAAATCCTGTTTCTGAGGCTTACTAATTATATGACCATAAACATGTTACTTATTCTCCCTGGGTGAAATCTGAAAAACAAAGTTGGGGTTGGGATCAGAAGAGCTCTGAATCCTTTCCAGCTTTAGATGATTATCTTTAATTTGAACCCAAGTCCTTTCACTGCAAATTCAATTCTTTCTACAAGTCCATGCTACTAAGTGGTAAAATCGATCAATTTGGAGTCAGAGACTTTGGGTTCAAATCCTGGCTCTACTATAAAGTCCTCATAACCCCAGATAAGTCCCAACTCTCTAATCCTCTGATTTCTGATCTTTTCTCTCTCTCTCTCTCTCTCTCTCTCTCTCTCTCTCTCTCTCTCTCTCTCTCTCTCTCTCTTTCTCTGTCTCTGTCTCTCTCTGTCTCTCTGTCTGTCTGTCTGTCTGTCTGTCTGTCTCTCTCTCTGTCTCTCTGTCTCTCTGTCTCTCTGTCTCTCTCTCTCTCTCTCTCTCTCTCTCTCTCTCTCTCTCTCTTTCTCCCTCCTTCTCTCTCCCTCTCTTTCCCCTTCAGCTCTCATGGGTTTAATTATCATCATGTAGCAAATGCTTAGGTCTATATTTCCAGCCCATGTCTTTCTCTCCTGAGCCTCCGTTCCATATTACCAGTTGTCTACACAGTAAACTATATTTCCTGTTGAAATTGAAAACTCAGTATGTCCAAAATCAAACTCATCTTTCCTCCCCAAATTCTTCCTTCTTCTAAGCTTTCCTGTTCCTCCCAAGAGTAATACCATTCTTTCAATTACCCAGGTTTGCAGCCTTAGTGTCATCTTCAATTCCTCATTCTCATTCATCCCACATATCTAGCAAATTGACAAATCCTATTATTTCTATCTCAACCAAATTCTTACATTCATTCTCTTCTCTCTGTCCATGGAGTCTCATTCCTAGTTCCACCTAAACTATTTAGATAATCTCTGAATTGGTTCCCCAGCATCAAGTATTTCTCTATTCCACTCTACTCCATTATCAATATCATTGCCATAGTGATTTTTCCCAAAATATGACCATGTAATTTTCCTGCTAGACAAATTCTTTTTGTTGTTGTTCAGTTGTTTCAGCCATTTGGGATTTTCTTGGCAATGATATTGGAGTAGTTTGCCATTTCCTTCTCCAGCTCATTTTCCAGATGGGGAAATCAAGGCAAATAGGGTTGACTGTCTTGGCCAGGGTCACACAGTTAGTAAGTGCCCCAGGTTGAATATGAACTCAGGTCGTCTTGACTCTAGGCCCAGCACCCTATCCACTGTGCCACAATCTGGTCCCACTCTAACATTCTAACCTTATTATTACTGCAAAGTCTCTATAATAGTACAAATTCAGCCAAGCAGACATTCTCAATGCCCATAATAGATGACATTTAGTCTCCCACTTTCATTTCTTTGCACTAGTTATCCCCATGCTGATATGTATGTCTTTCTTTATTTCATTTCTCAGAATCCCTATTCCTTCAAGGCTCTGTTTAATCATCACCTTGCACATGATTTTTTCCTTGATTTCCCCAGCCACTATTGCCCTTCCTACCAAATGTGTAAGGGGCAGCTAACTGGAATAGTGAATAAGAATCAGGCCTGGAGTGAGGAAGATTCATTTTCCTGAGTTCAAATCTAGCTCCAGACACTTATAAGCTGTGTTAGCTTGAGAAACGCAACTCTGTTTGCCTCAGTTCCTCATCTGTAAAATGAGCTAGAGAAGGAAAGAACAAACCACTTCAGTATTTCTGATAAGAAAAGTTCACATGGGGTCACAAAGAGTCAAACACAACTGAAATGACAATGACAACAAATTATATATGTATCTATAGGCTGGACGTCTTCTCTGTAAGAGCTGTAAGACTATAAGATCCTTGAAGATAGAGACTAATTTCACTTTTGTGTTTGTATCTCAAGTGCCTTCCATGGCTCCTAATATACAGCAGGAGCTTAATAAATGTTGGTAACTTGATTAATTGATTGGTTGAGAGGATAAGATGCCCATTTATTGGGGAATGACTGAACAAATCATGGTCCATGAATGTAATAGACTAGTACTATACCATGAAAAACCAAGAACATGAAAAATTCAGAGAAGCATGGACAGATTTGTATAAATTAATGCAGAGTGAAGAAAGTGGAATCAAGGAACACAATAAGAGCAATGTCTTCCACATTGTAAATGGAGATAACAATGAAAAAAGGAACTAAATATGGGATAATTAGATGATCAAGAAGCATGGCCTTGGAAGAGCTGAGAATATGCCCCTCCCTTATTTCTTTGCAGAAGTGGAGGACAATGGATATGGAGCATTGAATACATAGCCAGAATTGATTAATGCGTCCATTAGTTTTGGTGTAGTTCTCTACCCTCCCAACCTCCCCCCCCCTTCAAAACAAAGGATGGATAACTAGGGCTGGGAATGGGGGTAGGAAAGCATTCAAAATTAAAGGTAAAATTGAAAACAAAATATACCTTTTAAAAAAACAGGAGAGGGTCAAGCTTGATGGTCTCAAAAGTCCTTTGAAGCTATAATTTTGATGCTAGGAGAAGCATCCCAGTGGTATGATATCAGTCTTCTATGAGAAAGGATGGAGATATTGATGGCTTGGGGACTTCCAAGGAGGCTCCAGGAGTTTCAAATCAACCACATGCTGGACTTTCCCTAAGGAAGATTCCTTTTGAGGTGGAAACAGCTGACAGGCTACCTCTTGGGACTCAGCAAATGGGGTTAATCGATCGTACAATTACATCTCACACAGGAGCCTCATTCATTACTGGGAAACGCTTCCTTGGGAGTATTTACAAGTCGCCTGGAAAACCACCTGAAGAGTAACAATTTCCTACCCTTTCCCTGTCTAACTGTCTCCCCTTCCTTCTAAGAGAGTACAGTAGAGACAGGAAAAAAGAATAGAAGCCAACTACTAAAGTTGGACCACTGATCCACAGAAAAGATTATCACTCAATAGAAGCATCTTAATTGAGTTGGGTTGAGGATTGGGTTGGTTTTTTCTCCATTAATACAAAATCAGTTCTCCTTAATTTATCTTCAACATGAAACCCAATTCAATAAATATATTAGACATTTTGAATCCATTTGAATTACATATCAGAGCTAATTAAGAGAGAAGAGGATGGGAAAAGAGACAGGGAGGAAAAAAAGAAAGAAAGCCTTATATAGTGGAAAGACCATTAGTATTCTGGGTCAGGAGACCTAGATTCTAGTCCAACCTTTATCACTGATTCTCTGTATATCCTTTTCTGAACAATGTAGGCTACAGGATATAGGTGTCTGCCTAGACTTGGCCTGAGGCTAGGAGTTGAATCTAGGTCCCTGTTCTGTGGCCAGAAATGCCAAACTGCAGGCCTATGTAGGATAGTGTAGTGTACAGTACAGTGTAGAATATAGAAGTTTGGTCTGTTTGATTATTTATATCTAGTGTGATCATTTTTATTTGTTTGTAAGGAGGAAATATCAGAGAGAAAAAGAAATGTTTGATAATTAAGATAAAGAAACCTTAAATAACTATATTTTTTAAAAAATGAAAGTAGGGGTATGGACTACTATTGCTTCTTCCAGCTTTAATAACTTTTAAATTATTTTTTACAGAGCATTTCCAAATTAAAGAGCTATCATGGACTCCTAGGATATTAGACTTATAATACTTTAGAAAGCTTCACTTATGCACTCAGAGAATCCTGAATTCTGAGAATCATCAACTCAGAATCCTAGAATATTGGAATTCAAAATACTAGAATCATAAACCCATAGATTTCCAGAATTCACCGAACCCCAGGAACCCAGAATGTCAAAAACATAAACTCATACAATATTAAGGAAAGCTAAGCTCTTAGAGGACTCCATGGTATAAAAGAAAGACATCTGGTATTAGAAATGCTAGCTTTAGCAAAAAAGAAAGAAAAAAGAAATTGAAGGAATTAAAGTAGGCAATAAGGAAACTAAACTTTCACTCTTTGCAGATGATATGATACTATACTTAGAGAATTCCAGAGAATCAACTAAAAAACTAGTTGAAATAATTAATAACTTCAGTAAAGTTGCAGGATACAAAATAAATCTACATAAATCATTAGAATTTCTATATATTACCAACAAAGGCCAGCAGCAAGAATTAGAAAGAGAAATTCCATTTAAAATTACTCTAAACAATATAAAAATACATGGGAATCTACTTGCCAAGGTGAACACAGGACTTATATGAACACAAATACCACATACTTTTCATACAAATAAAGTCAGATCTAAACAATTGGAAAAATATTAATTGCTCATGGGTAGGCTGAGCTAATATAATAAAAATGATAATTCTACTTAAATTAATTTACTTATTCAGTGCCATACATATCAAACTACCAAACAATTATTTTATAGAAGTAGAAAAAATAATAACAAAATTCATCTGGAAGAAAAAAAAAGGTCAAGAATATCAAGGGAACAAATGAAAAAAAAAGTGAAGCAAGGAGACCTAGCAGTACTGGACCTCAAACTGTAGAATAAAGCAACAATCATCAAAACAATCTGGTACTGGCTAAGAAATAGAATGGTAGATCAATGGAGTAGATTAGATATACAACATACATGGGCAAATGATATTAGCAACCTAGTGTTTTATAAACTCAAAGATCCCAGCTTTTAGAATAAGAACTATTTTTAACAAAAACTGCTAGAAAAATTGGAAAATGGTAGGGCTGAAGTTAAGTATAGACCAATATCTGACACCCTATACTAAGATAAGGTCAAAATGGATATATGATTTAGATATAAAGAGTGATATTATAATTAAATTAGGGGAATCTAGAATAGTGTACCTGGCAGATCTTTGGAGAAGGGAAGAATTTATGACAAACAAGAGATAGAGAGTATTATAAGATGTAAAATGAAAAATGATGATTCTACCCAAATTAATTAATTTATTCAGTGTCATACCTATCAAAATACCAAAAAACTTTTATAGAATTAGAAAAAATTATAACAAAGTTCATTTGGAAGAACAAAAGGTCAAGAATATCAGGGGAAATAATGAAAAAAAAATGTGATGGATAAGGGGCCTAGCAGTACCAGATTTTAAACTGCACTATAAAGCAGTGGTCATCAAAACAATATGATACTATCTAAGGGACAGAAGGATAGATGAATGAAATAGACTATGGATAAATGACCTCAGCAAACTAGTGTTCGATAAGTCCCAAAATCCCAGCTTTGGGGATAAGAACTCAGCATTTAAAAAAAAATTCTGGGAAAATTAGAAAACAGAATAGGAAAAACCAGGTCTAGATCAACATCTCATACCCTATATCAAGTTAAATTCAAAAGGGTAAATGAGCTAAATATAAAGAGTGAAATCATAAATAAATTAGGTGAACATAGAATAGTATACCTGTCAGATCTGTGGGAAAGGAAGGAATTTAAGACCAACCAAGAGGTAGAGAACATTACAAAATGTAAAAGGAATTATTTTGATGATATCAAATTAAATTAAAAAGTTTTCATACAAACAAAGTCAATGCAACCAAAATTAGAAGGAAAGTAACAAACTGGGGAACAATTTTATAACAAAACTTTCTGACAAAGGTTTAATTTCCCAAATACATAAGGAACTAAGTCAAATTTACAAAAAAAAAAAATCAAGCCATTCCTCAGTTGACAAATGGTCAAGGGATATGCATAGGCAGTTCTCAGATGAAGAAATCAAAACTATCAATAAACATATAAAAAGTGTTCTAAATTCCTTCTGATTAGATTAATGCAAATAAAAACAACTCTGAGGTACACCTAGAAGACTGACCATTATGGCAGCAAAGGAAAATAATAAATGTTGGAGGAAATGTGGCAAAATAGGGACATTAATGCACTACTGGTGTAAATTAATCCAACAATTCTGAAGGGAAATTTGGAATTATTCAAAAAGAGCTTTAAAAGACTGCCTGCCCTTTGATCCAACCATACCACTGCTGGGTTTGTACCCCAAAAAGATAATATGGAAAAAGACTTGTACAAAAATATTCATAGCTGTGCTCTTTGTGGTGGCAAAAAAAAATTGGAAAATGAGGGGGTGTCCATCAATTGGGGAATGGTTGAACAAATTGTGGTTGATGATGGAATACTATTGTGCTTAAAGGAATGATGGACTGGAGGAATTCCATGTGAACTGGAACAACCTTCAGGAACTGATGCAGAGTGAAAGGAGCAGAACCAGAAGAATGTTTTACACAGAGATGAATATACTGTGGTTCAATCGAATGTAATGGACTTTTCTACTAGCAGCAAAGCAATGATCCAGGACAACCCCAAGGAATAGAGAAGAAAGAATGCTATCCATATCCAAAGAAAGAACTGTGGGAATAGAAACACAGAAGAAAAGCATATGATTGAGCACATGGTTCTATGGGGATATGATTGGGGTTTTGATGTTAAAAGATCACTCTACTGCAAATATAAATAATATGGAAGTAGGTTTTGAACAATGATATATGTATAACCCAGTGGAATTGCTTGTCAGCTCAGGGAGGGGGGAGGGAAAAATCATGAATCATATAACCATAGAAAATATTCTAAATGAATAAATAATTTTTAAAAGATGCAAAATGAATAATGTTGATTATATTAAATTTAAAAGGTTTTGTACAAAAAAATCTAACCAAGACTAGAATGGAAATAACAAATTGAGAGAAAATTTTTCTAGCAAATGTCTCTGATAAAGGTCTAATTTTTCAAATTTATAAAGAACTAAGTCATATTTATAAGAATAAAAGCCATTCCCTAATTGACAAATGGTCAAAACATATAAATAACAAATTTTCAGATGAAGAAATCAAAGCCATCAATGATCATATGAAAAAATATTCTAAATTACTCTTGATTATAGAAATGCAAATTAAAATAACTCTGAGGTACCATCTCATATCTATCAGATTGACCGATATGACAGTAAAGGAAAGTGGTAACTGTTGGAGGAGACATGGCAAAATTGAGACACTAATGCATTGTTGGTGGAGTTGTGAACTGATCCAATCATTCTGGAAGGCAATTTGTAATTATGCCCAAAAGGCTACAAAACTGTGAATACAGTGTGTAATCTAGTAATGCCACTACTGGGTCTGTATCCCAAAGAGATAATAAAAAAGGGAAAAGGACTCACTTGTACAAAAATAATTATAGCTGTTCTTTTTTGTGGTGGCAAAGAATTGGAAATTGAGGGGATGTCCATTAATTGGGAAATGGATAAACAAATTGTGGTACATGTTGGTGATGAGATGTTATTGTGCTATAAAAAATGATAAGCAAGATGATTTCAGAAAAAAAATACTGGAAAAATCTGCTGGAACTGCTGCAGAGTGAAATACACAGAACTGGGAGAACATTGTACACATTAACAGCAATATTGGACAATGATTATCTGTGAAAATGTGGCTACTCTCAGCAGTACACTGATCTGGAACAATCCTGAAGGACTTATGATGGAGAATGCTATCCACCACCAGAGAAAGAAATGGTAGAATCATCTTTCACATCAGTGTATTTATGGTTTTATTTGGGGGTTTTAGTTTTATATGAGTATGCTTTTACAACAATGACCAATATGGAAGTGTGTTTTGTGTGACAATAAAAAAAGAAAAAAAGAAAGATTTCTGGCTTAGGAATCAGATCTGGATTTGAGTTTTGATGTCATTAATACCAAGAAGAAATTGTTCCTCTTCTTTATGCTTGAATTTTCTTTTTCTGCAAAAGGAGGCTGTTGAATTAGCCAGTCAAAAAATATTAGAGTCAGAAGAGACCTTAGGGCTGATCTTCTAGTCCAGTATGATTTTACAACAGGGGAAACTGAGATTCATATTGGGTCTCATTCTAGCAGAGTCACCATTTAGCAGAGCCAGGAATGGAATTCACCCCATACAGAAGAAAGGGTAGTATGAAAGGCTGAATCCTGCTTAGCCTATTAAAAATAAAATGAAATGTTCCATAAAGCCTCAGAATACAAATGGGAATATAACACAAGGTAGAAAGTAGGACAGCTTCCTAGAGAGGAATTTGGAGAGATAGTGGGTAATTGTGGGCCTCAAATCCAAAAAGCTGAATCAAGGAATGAGAAGCAACTTGTACAAGACACAAAAGGAAAGAAAAAGGGAGCGGCTGTCACTGAACTCAGAAGGGGAGCAGCCTGGCAAGCAAAGGAAGCCGTCTAAGTTGATGTGATGGGGAGACAAGCTCTTCATAGGGGACTCAAAAAAGGAAGATATTGCATTCTCTGACCCCTTCAATCTCCTGTTCTTACAACATTGTTTTCACACAAAAGGTGGACTGGGATGGGCCACTGAAAGAAGGAGCTGGCCCCCAGGGATTTATTGATGAAGAGAGCAGGAAGGAAAGATTACCTCCACCAAACCTAAACCTGATCAGCTTCTCCTCTCTTGTCTCCATTTATTATCAAATTATAGAACATTGGAGCTTGGAGGGATCTTAAAACCTAGAATGTCAGAGCGCAGAGGGACCTTGGAACCCAGAATGTCAGAGCTGGAAGGGGCTCTGAAACCTAGAAGGTCAAAGCTAGGAGGAACCTTAGAACCTAGAATATCAGAGCAGAGAGAGATCCCAGGACCTAGAAGGTCAGAGATGGGAGAGACCTTAGGACCCAGAAAATCAGAGCCAGAAAGGGCCTTGAGACTTTGAATATCAGAGATGGGAGAGATTTTGAAATCTAGAATTTCAAAGCTGAAAAGGACCTTAAAATGTAGAATGCCAGCCCTGTGAGAGATCTCATAAATTGGGATGCCAACATCCTCCTTCTCCCCATTTTAGAGTTAGGAAACTCATAATGCTGAAACAAGTTTCCAGTGGTCATAAAGCTCTTTTAGTGGTAAACTCAAGATTCTCACTGAGATCTCCTAATTGTGGGTCCAGGATTCTTTGCATTTACTTTGTACGTCCCACTGCCTGCCTCACTCTTGCCAATGAGGCATCTTCTCAGTGGAGGGATGACCCAGAACTGAGAACTCTCCTCTGGCATGACCTAGCAACAAGACTGAGCTTCCCACCCTCCCAGGATTTATGGAGAGAATTTTCTGGTAGCCTTGCCAGGCAGGAGCCCGATTATGGCAGAACTAAATCTCAAAGACACAGTTGGGGATACCTAGACCCTGACGTTTGAGCTCTGTCTCCAGGAGAGGACTATCAAACAAAGATTTGTTGGGTATCTATTTGCTGGGGTGCCTTCCTCTTTTTTGCTTCCATGTAGGAAGCATCAATCAAAACAATAAACACTTAAAAAACCCTTAACTTCCTTCTGTCTTAGAATCAATACTGTATATTGATTGGTATATATACTGTATATATTGGTTCCTGGATACTGCATATATTGGTTCCAAACCAGAAGAATGGCAAGGGCCAGGCAATGGGGGGTTATGTAAAAATGGAGATTTGAACCCCAGACTTCAATCCCCAGAAGTCCTTGGTACTTCCCAGAATTCCCTATAATCTCACCTGAGTCTCCACCTGGGTGAGATCACAATTTAGTATTTAAAGGGCTCTCTGCCTCCCAAGAGTCTCTTTCTCTCTTCCTCTACTCGGACCTTGCAACATATAGTAAGTAGGCTGTGAATGGGCTAATCAGCCCTAGGCATGTGGTTTATTATTTCGTATCCTTGATTTCTAATAATCTTTAATAAACCTCATAAAATATAATATTTTTATTACTAGAAACTAATTTTAATTTTTACAGTTAAGTGACTTGCCCAGGGACATACAGCTAGAAAGTGTCTGAGGTCATATATAAACCCAAGACCTCTTATCTCTAGACCTGGCTCTCTATCTGTTGGGTCCCCAACAATAAATATTTTTAAAGCAACAGCTATGTGCCACACACTCTGCTAAGCACTGAGGATACCAAAAGAGGCCAAAGACAGTCCCTGCCCTCAAGCAGCTTGCTTTATAATGGGGGAGACAGCAAGCAAAGTGACCATACACGTGATCAAAGGGAGGCATTGGAATGAAGAGGAGCAGCTAGATAGTACCATGGCAGAATGCCAGGCCAAACATCAAAGAAGACTCATCTTCCAGAGTTCAAATCTGACCTCAGACACTTCCTAGCTGAACCCCCATTTCCTATCTCTTACAGCTCTTCTGCCTTGGAACCAATAGACAATACTGATTCTATGATGGAAGGTGAGGGGTTAAAATTAAGATGAAATAAAATGAAAGGTATGCCAACCAATTTGAAGGTAGCAGGTGAGAGTCCTGGGTCTTGTCTCCCAGGATAAAGGGAATAAGGGGCCTCCAAGGAGCAGAGGTGACATAGAATCCCAGAGCTGGGAAGGATGTGATCCAACTCTCTTCATTTACAGATGAGAAATCTTCAGTCTAGAGAAGGGAAGTGCACAGCAAAGCCCACGTGTCCTGACCCCCAGTCTCGCCACTCCCCCCAAATTGCTTCCCCTTACAGGATGGCCCCCCCAGCTCCGAGGCTCTCACTCACATGTTGCTGAGAACAAGGGAGAATCCTAGGTGGAAGGAGCCAACCCTTGATCTTCTCTCCCAAGACCAAAGCCTGTAGTTTAAACAAAGCCGTTAAGGTGTTTAAATATAATCATTGATTATTGTAAGTGTGCTTATGAGTCTTATTGGCTTAGATTTGTATCTGCTGGAGGGCTGTTCATCTTAAATAAATATGTTTTTAATAATCCCCGGGTATTTATGGAACATAAAACTGTCAGGCAAAAGTAAGAATTAGAGATTCTGAAAGATACTTACGGCACGTTACTCTCCTACAAATCCATTATTAAAGCCACTCACCGTGGGGAAGTTCTCTTTTAACTGCTGGGGAACAAATAGAGGGATTTGGCGATTGTTGTCAATAAGTATTTTTTAATAAGTTGTGGATAGTTATTTAACTGACAATAACCACTTAATAAATGTAATAAGTTACACACAAATTTAGAAATATTTTCTGTCCCCATCAAGTACTTGGCACAGCCAGAGGTGGATGGTGGGGGTGGACTAGAGTCACAGAATTTCATTGTGGAACTGTGGGAAGGGTCTGACTTTTAGGCAGAAGTCCTGGGTTCAAATCCCAGCTCTGATAAATAGCTTCATGGGCTTTACCTTTCCAGGTCTAGAGCCCCTCCTCTTTTGAAGGAAAATGGCCCCAGCCCCACCTTCCCCTAGTTCTAAATCGAAATTACTAAGTTTATCCAGCCCAAATGCTACTGGAAGCAAGAAATCTCTTCTGAAGCAACACAAAAACATGATCATTCAGCTTCTGCTTCCAGCAATAGAGAGTCTGATCACTGTGGAGATTTTTTTGCTTTCTATATATGTTTTTTTAGGGGAGAAAGGAGGATAATTATTATTGTTAGAAAGTGATGCCTCTGAAGTAACTAGAGGGTGGAGTAGATAGAGAGCCTGAAGAACGGAGTTCAAATCCAGCTTCAGCTTCACTATATAACTCTGGACATTATTTAACCACTGTCTGCCTCAGTTTCTCAAATTGTAAAATGGACCATAAATGCGCCTGTTTCCCAAGGTTGTTGTGAAAATCAAATAAGTTATTTGTAAAGCACTTAGTACCATTCCTGGCACATAGTAGGTGCTTAATAAATGCCTTTCTTTTCTTTCTTATGATGAAAAGTCAAAATTGATATCCTTGTGACTTTCCCTTGCTGGTTCTAATCCTTCCCCCTAGGATAACATAGAACAAGTCAGTTCCCCAAGCATGTTCTTTAAAAACTAGGTAAGGGGCAGTGAGGTGGCTCAGTGAAGAGTGCCAGGCTTGGAATTGGGAGTACCAGGGTTCAAATCTGGCCTCAGACTCTTCCTAGCTGTGTGACCTTTGGGCAAGTCACTTAAGCCCATTTGCCTAGCCCCTGCCCTTCTGTCTGAGAGTTATTACTAGAACAGAAAAAGGGATTTTAAAAACATCTAAAGGAAATCTCTAGTTCTTCCCATATAACCATAACATTCAACCTTTCCCTTCAATGACCAGAAAAATAGCCTCTGGATAGAAATTATCTCCCTCCCTTTCAGCTTCTCCAGTTGTCTTCTTTCTTATGAGAGCCCAGGATGGAGGTCTGGGACCCACTGAAGAGGATGATGCTGTTTCACCCCCAAAGAGTGCTTTGGAAAGATCTGCCAAGCGCCTTTCGCCCATTGTGTCTGGCACATAGTAGGTGCTTCATGCCTAGTAGCGAACTGACTGACTGAGGAACTCAAACTCACCCACGCTTGGGAGGTAGGTGCTATCATCTTCCTTTTGCAGATGCTGAACTTTGCAGAACTGCCATCATAGATATATCTCCTGACCCTCCTTCCCCCCTAGAGTTTTTCCAGTTCACTAGACCAGTGGTTCTTAACCTGGGGTCCGTGGTTTACAGTTTGGGACTTTTTAATAACTATTAACATAATTGGTTTCCCGTGTAATCCCATGTAATGTACAGGGTGTTCAAAGATTCTTAGTAAAGCTTTGGAAGCTTTTAAGCTTTTTTAATGCATTTAAAAACCTTATTCTGAGAAGGGCCCCATCGTCTTCCCAAGGCTCCCAAAGGGATCCAGGGCTAAAGAAGGATAAGGACCCCTCCACTCTTCCGACCCTCTCTCCCCACCTCATCCCACTGGAAGCACAGAACTTGAGAGCTGGCCAAACTTCCTGCCTCCCCAACCCCCTTTGTACAGAAACTCTTAGGGACAGATGTGAGGACAAAGGTCTTTGACTCAAGCCTGGGAGCAGACCTGAGTCAGCCTTGATGAGCACTTTGGGGTTGAGAAGTCATATGGGGAAGGAGAAGGGCAAGACAAAGTCAACTGGGCTCAATGAGCAAAGCTCTCGCTCCAGCATTCCTTGGATCACCTTGCTTGTAAAGCAGGAGACTTTCTTCAGACATCAGTTCTACTGCCTGAGGTTTAGAGGTGGAGCCTCTGACTTCTGACTCTTCGTTCCCATTGGGATGATGTGAAAAAACAAGAGACATCAATGAAAACTTATTTTACAAGGAGAAAATAGGGACCACTTAGGGAGCTAGACCTGGAGATGGGAGGTTCTGGGTTCAAATCTTACCTCAGATACTTCCTAACTATGTGACCCAAGGCAAGACCCTGAACTCTAATTGCCATGCCCTTACTGCTCTTCTGCCTTGGAAACCATAATTCGTATAGATTCTAAGACAAGGCAAGAGTTTTTAAAAAGAAAAAGAAAATACACTCACTTATTTAATATTATATATCATAGTCTTCAACATTAGTATTTCATTTGCCTTCTGGACACTACCTAATTTTGTACAATCAATAAAAACTTCTTTAAAAAATGTACTTATCTAACTTTGCATATTATACTTATCTGCATTGGCATTGTATCTTTTGAATAGGCTATAAACTACATGAAGATAGACATTGTATCTTACCTAATTTTATATTTCCCCTGGTGATTTATGTTCCATGGCCCACATCCAATGGGTACTTAATAATATCTATTGAAAGGAGTAGCTAGGTACAGATAGCCAGTCCTAGAAAAGGGAGGTCCTGAGTTCAAATCTGGATTCAGAAATTTCCTGTCTGGGTGACCCTGAGCAAGTCACTTAACCCTCATTGCCTAGGCCTTATCACTCTTTTGCCTTTGAATCAATATACAGCATTGATTCTAAGATGGAAGGCAAGGGTTTAAAAATAGTGATACCCATTGGATTTGTTTGAAACCCAATAGAAGCATGGCAGTTTTAAGTCCACAGCATAGTTACAGGGTCCAGTCCCTTATTGACACAAGCCTTCTCTCTACATGGTTCCCAGAAAATAAGCTCATAGGATTTAGAGCTTCAGAAGACCACTTAGCCCAATCTCCCACAAAACTCATTCCACAAAGGTGGACACTGTGATCTAGAGAAAAGAAGTAGCTTGCCTGAAAAAGATTACACAGGTACTAAATAATAAGTTTTGACAGGAACTCAGGTCTTCTGGTTCCAAATCATACTGGCTAACATTTTTACACTATTTTATGGCTTGAAGAGAACTTGACATATATCTCATTTGAATAATTCACAGTCTCTGGGCTTTGTTTTCCTCTTCAGAACAAAAAGAGCATTAGACTAAGTTAGGAATTCTCTTATTTATTTATTTTTTTAATCCTTGCCTTCCATATTAAAAATCAACACTATGTATTGGTTCTAAGGCAGAAGAATGGTCAGAGCTGGGCAATGGAGGCTAAGTGACTTGCCCAGGGTCACCCCGCTAGACCCTGATCTGAACCTGGGACTTCCCATCTCCAAGCCTGGATCTCTATCCACTAAGAATTCTTAATTTATGGATGGATTTTGGTTGGTTCATGAACTCAAATGAAGAAAATTACTTTATTATATATATGTATATATATTTCTCTATATATAATTAGTTTCCTTTGTAAGCCTATGTATTTTTAAAGCATTTTCTGAGAAGGGGTCTATAGACTTCACTAGACCACCAAAGGGGCTCATGACCCAGAAAAGATTAAGAATCCTTGGATTAGATGGTTGCTAAGGTCTCCAATAAGTGGCTAAAATAAGTAACGAGGCTAAGGCCAAAGATAATTTAAGTTCCTGGTCCATAGTAGGCATTTAATAAACATTTATTGGATGGATGGATGGATGGATGGATGGATGGATGGATGGATGGATGGAGGGATGGTGAATGGATGGATGGATGGATGGATGGATGGATGGAAGGATGGATGGATGGATGGATGGATGGATGGAGGGATGGTGAATGGATGGATGGATGGATGGATGGATGGAAGGATGGATGGATGGATGGATGGATGGATGGATGGATGGATAGACAGATAAAAGCTATGAAGTTTCAAGTTTGCCTTAGAGTTCAATGTTAAACAAGGCCAGAATTGTGGGCTTGATTCCTGGAGAGGACCATGCTTTGCTTCATAGCCCCCAAGGTCCAATTGAACGGTGAGCCTGAACCCTAGCCACAAACCAAGCTTCAACCCTAATCACAGAACAATCTCTAATCCTTGTCTCAGACTAGCATCTATATTTTAGGCACCTGCCTAGTAAATGTGTGTCTTCCTCTGTGAGAGGGACCAGGCAAGAGAACAGAGCTTAAACACAGCAGCTCAGACCCATCCCCGTTGCTAGAGAAACGATCTAATGTGTGAGTCCTCTTGAGGGTAACCAAGGAGGTAATCCTACATAGCCAAGTAGAGAAGGCCAGCCACCTTTTCTTTATCTCTAATAAATGTGCTGTGAGAAGGGGACATGTATGCTTGTTGCTGCAAGCCTAGAAAGCCTGCAGGGGAAGGGGGACATTGCACTGACCTTCTCCAGGCACTCAGGACTGGGAGGAACTAGGGCAAGCTTCTTGGGGTGCATTCCCGTTGTTCTGGCTGCCATCTGCAAGCATGCAATTAATGGTCCTGAATCGCCATTGTCAGTTCCTTTGAAACCCTGAGCCAGCTGTGCAGGGACCTGACAGGCCAAACTGAGCTGACAGAAGCACATATTACCTGAGAATCTTAATTAACCAAATTAGCACCTTCACTTCCAAATAAGCTCAAGCGGTAGGACATTTCCAATTGGTCCTGGGCAGGCAGCAAAACCATTTACAGAGAAGGTGATTTGGCACCTAGGCCACTCAGAGGCCAGGGTTCCAATGGAGAAATGTTGCAGGTAAGAAACTGGCTTGTGGCTGGGTCCGAGGGCTGCTTTGAATGCCACTGGAAAGGTTCAAGATGTTAAAAAAAAGTCACTAATGGGGACAGTTTGATGGCCCAATGGACAAAAAGCCAGCCCTAGAGATGGAAGGTTCAAATTTGGCCGCAGACACTTCCTAGCTGTGTGACCCTGGGCAAGTCACTTATCCCCAATTGCCTAGTTGTTACCTCTCTTCTGCCTTAGAACCAATACCTAGTATTGATTCTAAGATGGAAGGTAAGGGTTTTTTTTTTTTAATTCACTAATGATTGAACTCTCTTTTCTAGAAAGCAACAATAACATTTTGTAATTATACATTGTTTTCCAGTTTACAAAGTATTTTAATGCAATAACTCATTTGATCTGTACCTCCTAGTGAGAATGTATTGATATTCATTCTCTGGATGAGGAAACTCATGGCCTCATGAAGTTAAGATGATTTCACCAAGGCCACATAGACAATCAATAAAGGGCCCAAGCTGGGATTCAAACCCAAGACTTCTGCCTCCAAAAACAGTGCTCTTCTCTCTGTATGACAACAGCTCTGAGAGAGCCCCTAGTTTGAGCAGTTAGGTGGTACCATAGTGTATAGAGCACTCTTTTTTAGTTCAAATCTGACCTCAAACACTAACTAGCTGTGTGACCCTGGGCAAGTCACTTATCCCCCTTTATTTTTTTTAAACCCTCACCTTCCGTCTTGGAGTCAATACTGTGTAGTGGTTCCAAGGCAGAAGAGTGGTAAGGGCTAGGCAATGGGGGTCAAGTGACTTGCCCAGGGTCACACAGCTGGGAAGTGTCTGAGGCCAGATTTGTCTTATCCCCCTTTAGCTCACTTCCCTCACCTGTAAAATAAGCTGGAGAAAGAAGTAGAAAACCACTTTGGTATCTTTTGCCAAGAAAACTCCAAATGGGGTCACAAAGAGTCAGACACAACTGCAACAACTCAGCAACAAAGTCCCTATTTCAGAGAGTTGTCCTTAGAAGTCATATGGCAGGGTTTGTACCCTTTGGCTCTGAGTATATCCCAAGGCAGCAATGCCAAACTCAGATGAAACAGAGGCCACTAAACCACACATAAGGCCCCATCCTGACCTAGAAAAACACACTAATATTATCTCTGTTTTGCTGCATTGCTGCATATTCATCTTGTAAAATATGTATACATTTATTTTATTATATATTTATATTATAATATATAATTATTGTATATTATTATATTAATATATATTATTATATTATAAATATTTCTCAATTACACTTTAATCTGGTGCCAGCAGCACTTAATGGGTCTCATGAAGTCCACAGACCCCTCTCTCTAGGCAACAATGAATGATAATAAATCATTGAGAAACTCCTCACTTGCATTGACAGAGGAAGTTTCTCATCCAGAATTTCCTTGTGCCAATGAAGATGCATCTGGAAAGGGCACATTGTCGGATGTGGGCGCCCTCTTAAGCCAGCAGAAGGGTCTAGGAACCAACCATCAAGGGACCCAGCAGAATCTTAGAGGGGCTATTATTAGCCTGGCACTATCCAGGCCCACGTCCATGCCAACGCAGCTATTTAAGGAGGTGATTGACAACACAAAAGGATGCACTTGGGAGTTGAAGCTGTTCCTGAAGAGATGGTTGTATGGTCATTCACCAGTGCTGCATGGTCCTATTTACTCCACAGTGTCACTTGGACAATTTGGAAATGTTCCCTAAACCTGTGGCTTGGTCTTAGCCTCAACCCTCACTTAATAGAATATAGAACCTGGAGTTGGAAGGAACTATTCAATAACCTTAGAGTTCATCTGGTCCAATTTCATGACTGCCCTTTGGCCATCTGGATTTATTGACATCTTTAAATTCTTTGACTCAACCTTGGCCCCCAAATTTCATTACTCTGTTGCATCATGGCTTGGACCAGATCCTTCCACCTACCTCCAGGTTTGTTCTCTTCTGATGGCCTGTTAATTGTCCTTAATGAAGAGCTAAGCTAGGTTCATCACTCCAAGGGGAGGAGATACAGCCAAGATTGCCATTTCCCCAAAAGAAGGATTCTGTAGCAACCCAGACCAGTCATCTTGTTATTTGGGCACGCACTCTCATGAGAGAAGGAGACAACGATGAGGGAGGTAAGTGTGCAGGTATTCAGAAAGATAGCCCTTTGCATCCTACCCCCTTCTGATAGTACGTACATAGTCTTTCTCCAAGTCAGTCCATGTGTCAATAAAATCTCATGGCTTACTTCTTCAAGGTTCAAAATATTACCAGCCATTCTTTCTTGATTGTAGATAAATCTCTTTCCCTTGGAATATAACAGTGCTATCAAGTGGTTAGAACACCAAGATTCACTATCCTTTATTATCTAATGAAAACAAATTCCCATACCATAAATACATACCTCAAAATATAATTGAGAAGTCAGAGGGGAAAAAACGTCTACTGGGACTAAAGTACCATTTCAGATCGAACTGTTGCCTAGAACTGCCTGGACATGTCACTGATACATAAAAATTTAAGAATAACATTTTAATGAATGTTTAGAACACTCAATTTCCAAACTCTAGAAAAAGAAGAACTTTCAAAAAATAGAGACCTAGAAGAAGAAATGTAAGCCATGTGGAAATGGTAGAAGGTCCACATTATTCCCATCTTACTGTGTGTGACTCAGATTGTTCCAAAGACACTTTCAGTGAGTCTCCAGAAGATGAGTTGACATCAATATACCCTTATTCAATTACAAAAAGCAATCATTTTATCTATCTACACAATAGACTGCAGAATACAAAATCTGAAGGAATAATAGCAGGATAATGACTTATTCTCTGACCGTTTCCATCTGAACCCAATCAAAAAAAGAGAACAAGTTAATGAGAATAACAGAATGACAATAATCATGATGTGATAATCATAGATCAGATTTATATACAAGATTTTCAGAAACAAGTATTATTCTCACAATATTCCTGAGTAGGTGAGTGAAAGCATTAATATGCCCATTTTAGAGATAAAGAAATTGAAGGTCAAAGATGTCAAATGATTTGTCCAGGGTCACACAGCTGGGGTTTGAATCTACATATTTTATCTGTAAACCAGTACTCTTCACTGCACCAGGTTGTTATTAAAGGATAATTTACTTTCCTTCCATTTTGCAATAAGACTACCTTGTCATTTTCACCCTACTCTAACAGTTTCTTATGACACTCATTGCTATTTACAAGATAAACAAAAAAAGAGTGTTTATTTATAAGACTTGAGGCAGGGGGAAGCTGGGTGGCTCAGTGGATTGAGAGCCAGGCCTAGAGATGGGAGGTCCTGGGTTCTAATCTCACCTCTGATATTTCTTAGGTATGTGACCCTGGGCAAGTCACTTAACTCCCATTGCCTAGCCCTCACCACTCTTCTGCCTTGGAACCAATACACAGTATTGATTCTAAGACAGAAGGTAAGGGTTAAAAAAGAAAACTTGAGGCAGTTAGGTGACACAAAGAATAGAGCACTGGGCCTGGAGTCAGAAAGACCAGAATTCAAATCTGGCCTCAGACATTTACTAGCTGTGTTACCCTAAGCAAGTCACTTAACCCCATTTGCCTCCGTTTCCTTATATTTGAAAAAAACTAAAGAAGGAAGTGGTAAACCACTCCAGTATTTTTGCCAAGAAAACCTTAGAGGGTCACAAAGATTTCAACACGACTGAAATAAATTAACAACAATAATGATATCCAAGACTTTCAAATATCAAGACTGGTAAAGAAACTAAAACCTATTTCAAGAGATTTTGGCTACTGAATCCACACTGGCCAAACAAGGCCCAAAAAAGACATCTAAGACAGAACACCACCTGCCATGGGAACCTCTCTCTTCTCCCCAGTACCAGGTCGAGAGTTTCTATCTCTTCATCTAGTGACTTAGGCATCAACTGTGTATAAATGGAGATTTTGAACCCTAGACTTCAATCCCCAGAAGTCTTTGGTATTTCCCAGAATTCCCTATAATATCACCTGAGTCTCCACGTAGCTGAGATCACAATTGGTATTTAACTGGCAGTAATGCCTACCATGCTCTGGCTCTTCAATTGCAATGATGTAGGAAGTTAGTGGTAAGCTAAGCGCGGGGATTCTGAATTGGCTAATCAGCCATGGGCATGTGGTTTTTATTTTGGATCCTTGATTTCTAATAATCCTTAATAAACCTCTTAAAATATAATATTTTTGTTACTAGATACTAGTTTAAATTTTACAACTGGACATTCCTTTCCTCATAAGGCAGTGACCATGGGACACTCAATAAATTCAAATTGAAAATTTCCTAGAAAAATTGGTTCCAAATCAACTTTATGCCTGGAGGACTTGTAGAATCTAAGAGAACAGTCTTGTAATCCCTTAGTAGAAGTTATTATTATTATTATTAACAATATGATGGTCTTGTAAGTCCCCTGTAAGTTCTGTGTATTGCTTGTAGATTCTATGTTGAGTAAAAACTAAACATTTTTTAAAACAGCTGTACACAGCATTCAAATGTGTGTCTCTGATTCAGAAGAATCTGAATTGAGAGGCTCAGAAGAGTCAGCTTCATCAGGTATATGACTGCTGCTCACTGAAATTCAAAAAGGAGATGAGGTTCAACATTGCATGTGATCTCAAAGCTAAGTCCTAATTGGGTAAATCCACATATTCCTGGATAGCAAGTTGACTCAGCCAGAGAGGAAGGAGGGGAAGGAAGAGGAGATGGAGGAGGAGGAGGGAGGGGGGAGGACAAAACTCAGGGATAGAAGGTTGCTGACACTCTGAGAACCCCAGAAAGCACAGCACTAACTCAGCATTTCTACCCAGCAGGCCATGTGCAAGCCCCTAGGGTGACTATGGGACTCCCCAGCGAGTAGCTATCAATACCACCTGGCAGTTAAATGAATATCAGCTTACATTTACATAATGATTTAAGTCTTACTAAGGACTTTCCTTCCCATTATCTTATTTGAAACTCCAAACAGCCTGGAACAGTACTTTAAGCAATAGTCCCATTTGACAGATAAAGAAGCTGATGTATAGTTAAGTGGCCTGTCCAAAATAGCTAGCAAACGATTTAGTGAGGAACTGAACACAGGTCTTTGCATTCCAAGTGCAGGGATCTTTTCACTATGCAACAATCACTTTATAATAGGTTCTTTTTATTTCTTGCTCTAAACCTATGATGTCATTGGCATAGAAAATTCCTAGTGAAGAAAGATTGGCAACTCTTTTGCAATTTAGAATCTTCAAGAGTTGCCTGGGGGTTAAATGACAAAGCTATTGAGGTGGTTAGATCCCCAAAACCAATGTTGGGTATATAGGCAGAGATTTAATGGGGATATAAGAAGTGAAAAATAGGACTGCAATTGGGTAGTAAGGCAGAAGAAGAGCCAGCAAAACCCATCTTCCTCCATTATTTTTTCCTAGACCTCAGCACCCATCTCTCCCAATTTTTCTCAAAGGCTGACCCATCATTAGGTTGCCTGATATCTCCCCTCCATCATCACATCCAGCACTCTCCTTCTTGCTAGGGAACCCAGAGGCCAGCTCAGCAATGCCAATGATTCAAATATGCTGTGCTAGACAGAAAATCTCACAGCTCTCACTGCAGGGAGGGGGTGGGATGCAATACTAGGAGCCAAATCACAAAATCTTCCTGAGATAAAAACCTATTCCTATTTAACATGATGACCATACCCTAGGCTAGCTCCTAGTCTCTCAGTCCTTCTTATGACTCCCATGTAGTTTTTTTAAGTCCTTATTTTCTGTCTTAAAATAAATACTAAGTATTGGTTCCAAGACAGAGGAGCAATAAGGACTAGCTAACTGGGATTAAATGACTTTCCCAGGATCACATAAGTAAGAAATGTCTGAATCTAGATTTGAATCCAGGACCTTACATCTTCAGACTTGGCTCTCTAACTACTGATCCATCTAGCTACCTTCTGAGCCCTCCCTTCCCTCCCCTCACCCAAGGCAGTTTTAAACTAAAATGAGTACTCCTATCCCCTATTTGCCTTGCCTTGTATGTATCAGCACTTTCAGCACCCTGGACAGCTTCCACCATCACCATCACTTCCACTTTGTCACAAACAGCAGTCTACTGCCTACTTCATAAGATCTCTGAACATTGCCTGGGAAATAGCTCAAATGAAATGCTCCCTTTGGAGAGGGAGAGATGAGGTGGGAATTTTCCCAAAAATTGGTAATACTTGGGATTCTCACCCCCATTTCAAATCCCAGAACACCTCAATTTCTTAACATTTGGGTTCTACCTGGGAAAGAAAGAAAATTTCTTTTCAATTCTATGTAAAAAGTGGAAATAGGGCTGGCTGTAGAATCTAAGGACCTGGGTTCAAATTTCACCTCTCATACTTACTCTTTTTGTGACCTTGAGCAAGTCACTTCCTCTTTCTGGGCTTCAGTTTCCTTCTCTGTTAAATAGGGATTGGGGTAAGATAGCTGTGGATAGTTAGGGATAGTTATATCCTTTCTAGCTCTAAAGCCTTGGTTTTTTTTTCTTTTAATTAAAAAAATGCTATACCTTTTTTTTTTTAAACCCTTACCTTCCGTCTTGGAGTCAATACTGTGTATTGGCTCCAAGGCAGAAGAGTGGTAAGGGCTAGGCAATGGGGGTCAAGTGACTTGCCCAGGGTCACACAACTGGGAAGTGTCTGAGGCCAGATTTGAACCTAGGACCTCCCGTCTCTAGGCCTAGCTCTCAACACACTGAGCTACCCAGCTGCCCCCTATACCTTTTAAAAAAGATCAATATTCATTTCCAAATATAGGTCTTTTCCTTTCCTTCCCTATTGAGTCATATCTTGTAACAAGGTTTTAAAAGGAAAGGAAGGCACTTTATCAAAGATAATCAATATATTGTATACACAATCAGACATGGTTGATCCTAAGCATCCATGCAGTGGAAGGATGCCTGGGATCTAATGATTCTCTGACTTGTCTAAGTACATAAGTAAGCAACTGGAGCCTTGACCCTCCAAAAGAAAACACAAGGAGAAAGCCCCAAATTCACAAAGTTAGAGATCAATGACAAGATAAACATTAGGAACTAATATGACAAACCACCAAGACAGATGGAGGCCACAGGGCACTAGGCTGACCTGGGAGAGAGCTGAATCTGTGATTATAGCCTCAAGGTAAATTGAATTTAATGTCCTGAAGACTAGAGCTAATCTGACAAGCTAATTCATAATAACACCTGAAGGGGTGTTAATAGTGAATAATGACTTCATGTGTTTCTCCTCCCTATCCTCCTCTTCTTTAATGTAATAGTTGCTTTGTTACTGGGGACTTAAATCACCAAGGGGAAATTGAGACTTCAAACACCATAAGATCTTAATATGCAAAGAGCCTTTGACTTCAAGTTAGAAAGTTCTAGTTTAGTGGCTTCCATCTCTTCATTATCCCATTTGGGGTTTTCTTGGCAAAGATACTGAAATTGTTTGTCTTTTTTCTCCATCTTATTTTACAGATAAAGAAACTGAGGCAAACTGGGTTAAGCACAGGGTCACACAGCTAGTAAGTGTATGAGACCAGATTTGAACTCAGGAAGTTGTACTCAGCAGGAGAGCCCCATCTCTCCATCTTGCTTTTGGTTTTTTGACTCCTGTTGTTTTGAAGCACGTTATTTTTACTAATAATTTTATTTTATTTTAGGTTTTATTTAAGTTTTTTTTAATTTAATTTTTTTCATGGTTACATGATTCATGTTTTCCCTCCAGGAGTTGACAAGCAGTTCCACTGGGTTATACATGTAGCATTGTTTAAAACCTATTTCCATAGTATTCATTTTTGCAGTAGGGTTATCCTTTAACAGCAAAGCCTTAATCATATCGTCATCAAACCACATGTTAGATCTTATGTTTTTCTTCTGCATTTCTGCTCCCACAGTTCTTTCTCAGAATGTGGATAGGGTTCTTTCTGAAGCGCTTTTAAAAGATTGATTTGGAAGGATGGTCAGAGCAGTTTCAGCTTTCATTGCTAGCAAGCCGCCATCTTGGCTCTGAATTCAGGAAGATATGTCTTCTTGACTCCAAGTCTGACACTATCCACTTCATCACCTGGCTGCTCAATTAAAGTTATGAGACCACAACAAAAATCACAACTCTGACACTTACCAACTCTATGATAATGAGCAAACATTTAACCTACCAGAGGTTCTTTACCCATCTGTAAAATGGGTGTAATAATGCATTCATTATCTACTTCATGGGGTTGTTGGAAAGAAAAAGATAGGACTTGTAAATTTCTTGGTACAGGGAATTCCCAAATGAGGAAACTCCTCTTATTAATATAAGCCAGTAACTTCTCTGCAATTTATAGTCTTAGAATAGGGGGTTGATGAACTCAACCTATGAGCTACATGTGACCTGCTACCTGCTTTTGTAATATCCTGTTAGTTAAAATGCTTTTATATTTTTATTTTAAATTTTATTGGAATACAGTCACATTTACTTGTTTATGTATTTTTTATGGCTGATGGCATATCATAATGGCAGAGTTGAATAGTTGTGAAAGAGACCTTAGGAGGGTTTATCTCATTCATATTGCTGCACTACAAATCAGAGACACAAGTATAACTCAGCAATGTTTTTTTTTTTAATTTTTATTTGGTCATTTCCAAACATTATTCATTGGAAACAAAGATCATTTTCTTTTCTTCCCTCACCTCCCTCCCACCACCTCTCCCATAGCCCACACGCAATTCCACTGGGTATCACATGTGTTCTTGACTCAAACCCATTTCCCTGTTGTTGGTATTTGCATTAGAGTGTTCATTTAGAGTCTCTCCTCAGTCATATCCCCTCAAACCCTGTATTCAAGCAGTTGCTTTTCATCGGTGTTTTTACTCCCACAGTTTATCCTCTGCTTGTGGATAGTGTTTTTTAGATCCCTGCAGATTGTTCAGGATCACTGCATTGCCACTAATGGAGAAGTCCATTACCTTCGATTGTACCACAGTGTATCAGTCTCTGTGTACAATATTCTCCTGGCTCTGCTCCTTTCACTCTGCATCACTTCCTGGAGGTTGTTCCAGTCTCCATGGAATTCCTCCACTTTATTATTCCTTTTAGCACAATAGTATTCCATCACCAACATATACCACAATTTGTTCAGCCATTTCCCCAATTGAAGGGCATCCCCTCATTTTCCAATTTTTGGCCACCACAAAGGGCGCAGCTATGAATATTCTTGTACACGTCTTTTTCCTTATTATCTCTTTGGGGTACAAGCCCAGTAGTGCTATGGCTGGATCAAAGGGCAGACAGTCTTTTATCACCCTTTGGGCATAGTTCCAAATTGCCCTGCAGAATGGTTGGATCAGTTCACAACTCCACCAGCAATGAATTAGTGTCCCTACTTTGTCACATCCCTTCCAGCATTCATTACTTTCCATAGCTGTCATGTTAGCCAATCTGCTAGGTGTGAGGTGATACCTCAGAGTTGTTTTGATTTGCTCTGATTTTAAGAGATGTAGAGCACTTTTTCATGTGCTTATTAATAGTTTTGATTTCTTTGGCTGAGACCTGCCTGTTCATGTCCCTTGCCCATTTATCAATTGGAGAATGGCTTGATTTTTTGTACAATTGATTTAGCTCTTTGTAAATTTGAGTAATTAAACCTTTGTCAGAGGTTTTTATGAAGATTGTTTCCCAATTTGTTGCTACGCTTCTGATTTTAGTTACATTGGTTTTGTTTGTACAAAAACTTTTTAATTTGATGTAGTCAAAATTATTTATTTTACATTTTGTGACTCTTTCTATGTCTTCCTTGGTTTTAAAATCTTTCCCTTCCCAAAGGTCTAACAGGTATACTATTCTGTGTTCACCTAATTTACTTATAGTTTCCTTCTTTATGTTCAAGTCATTCACCCATTCTGAATTTATCTTGGTGTAGGGTGTGAGGTGTTGATCCAAACCTAATCTCTCCCACACTGTCTTCCAATTTTCCCAGCAGTTTTTATCAAATAATGGATTTTTGTCCCAAAAGCTGGGATCTTTGGGTTTGTCATAAACTGTCTTGCTGAGATCATTTATGCCAAGTCTATTCCACTCATCCTCCTTTCTGTCTTTTAGCTAGTACCAAATTGTTTTGATGACTGCTGCTTTATAATATAGTCTGAGATCTGGGACTGCAAGACCCCCTTCCTTTGCATTTTTTCATGATTTCCCTGGATATCCTTGATCTTTTGTTCTTCCAAATGAACTTAGTTATGGTTTTTTCTAATTCAGTAAAGAAGTTTTTTGGTAGTTCAATGGGTATGGCACTAAATAAGTAAATTAATTTGGGTAGGATTGTCCTTTTTATTATGTTAGCTCGTCCCACCCATGAGCAATCAATGTTTTTCCAATTGTTTAGATCTAGTTTTAGCTGTGTGGAAAGTGTTTTGTAGTTGCATTCATATAGTTCCTGTGTTTGTCTCGGCAGATAGATTCCTAAGTATTTTATATTGTCTAGGGTGATTTTGAATGGTATTTCGCTTTCTAATTCTTGCTGCTGAAATGGGTTAGAGATATATAGAAATGCTGATGACTTATGCGGGTTTATTTTGTATCCTGCAACTTTGCTAAAGTCGATTATTTCGAGTACCTTTTTGATTGATTCTCTAGGATTCCTTAAGTAAACCATCATATAATCTGCAAAGAGTGTCAGCTTGGTCTCCTCATTGCCAATTTTAATACCTTCAATTTCTTTTTCTTCTCTAATTGCTACTGCTAGTGTTTCTAGTACAATGTTAAATAATAGAGGTGATAATGGGCATCCTTGTTTTACTCCTGATCTTATTGGAAAGGCTTCTAGTTTATCCCCATTGCAGATGATGTTTGCTGATGGTTTTAGATATATACTGTTTATTATTTTTAGGAAAGGCCCTTCTAGTAGTAGTAGTAGTAGTAGTAGTAGTAGTAGTAGTAGTAGTAGTAGTAGTAGTAGTCTCTCGGTAACCGAGGATGATGATTGTCTTTGTGCGTTTTTATCTATGGTGTATAGATGAGTGTGCACAAAGACACTTGTGCGTGAAGGAGATTTAAGTGGAAAAGCCGATGCACAGAGACAGTCCCACTCTCTCGGCATTGGAAGCCTGGGTCCAGTGGCATGAAAAGTCATTACACCTGGAGACTTCCTCAGCTACATTGGATGGCCGTGTTGTCTTTTGTGCTCCAACACGCCCTAAGCACTCCACAGTGCTTTGCTGCATCGCCCTCTCAGCCGTTGAACCTTCTTATTGGTTTCTTCTGTCTGTTCAGCCGAAGCAGTCTTCACATGCTGGGTGAGCAAAGGCCTAGTTCACCAGGGGTCAACAACGACCCGATGGCTACCTTCACAAGGTTTGACCGGCCTGTCGAAGCCATTGCCTGGGGTGTGGCCGCTGCCACATGCTAGCAGTTACTGGGAGCCTATTCCTATACTTTCTAGTGTTTTCAATAGGAATGGGTGTTGTATTTTATCAAAGGCTTTTTCTGCATCTTTTGAGATAATCATGTGATTTTTGTCAGTTTGCTTGTTAATATGGTCAATTATGTGGATGGTTTTCCTAATATTGAACCATCCTTGCATTCCTGGTATGAATCCTGCCTGGTCATAGTGGATGACTCTTGTGATGACTTGCTGGAGTCTTTTTGCTAGTATCCTATTTAGGATTTTTGCATCTATATTCATTAGGGAGATTGGTCTATAGTTTTCTTTCTCTGTTTTTGACCTGCCTGGCTTTGGGATCAGTACCATGTTTGTGTCATAGAATGAATTTGGTAGAACTCCTTCTTGGCCTATTCTGTCAAATAGTTTGTTTAGTATTGGGATTAGTTGTTCTTTGAATGTTTGATAGAATTCATTTGTGAATCCATCTGGACCTGGGGATTTTTTCTTAGGGAGTTCTTTGATGGCTTGTTCAATTTCTTTTTCTGAAATGGGGTTGTTAAGGTAATTTATTTCTTCCTCTTTTAGTCTAGGCAATTTATATTTTTGTAAATATTCATCCATATCACCTAGATTGCCATATTTGTTGCCATATAATTGGGCATAGTAGTTTTTAATGATTGCCTTAATTCCTCTTCATTAGAGGTGAGATCTCCCTTTTCATCTTGGATACTGTCAATTTGGTTTATATCTTTCCTTTTTTTAATTAGACTGACTAGTACTTTGTCTATTTTATTTGTTTTTTTCAAAGTACCAGCTTCTAGTCTTATTTATTAAATCAATAGTTCTTTGACTTTCAATTTTATTAATTTCTCCTTTGAGTTTTAGGATCTCTAATTTAGTCTTCATCTGAGGATTTTTAATTTGTTCACTTTCTAATTTTTTAATTTGCATGCCCAATTCATTGACCTCTGCCCTTCTTAATTTGTTAATATATGAACTCAAGGATATAAATTTCCCCCTGAGTACTGCTTTGGCTGAATCCCATAGGTTTTGAAAGGATGTCTCATCATTGTCATTTTCTTCAATGAAGTTATTAATTGTTTCTATGATTTGTTCTTTAACTAACTGGTTTTGGAGAATTGTGTTGTTTAATTTCCAATTAATTTTCGATTTACCTCTCCATGTTCCCTTACTAATTATTATTTTCATTGCATTGTGATCTGAAATTTATTATTTCTGCTCTTTTGCACTTGTTTGCAATGTTTTTATGCCCTAATACATGGTCAATTTTTGTAAATGTACCATGTGCTGCAGAAAAGAAGGTATATTCTTTTTTGTCCCTATGTATTTTTCTCCACATGTCTACTAACTCTAATTTTTCTAAGATTTCATTCACTTCTCTTACCTCTTTCTTATTTATTTTTTGGTTTGATTTATCTAGTTCAGATAGAGGAAGGTTCAGATCTCCTACTAGTATAGTTTTTCTATCTATTTCGTCCTTGAGGTCCTCTAGTTTCTCCTTTAGAAATTTGGATGCTATGCCATTTGGTGCATACATGTTGAGTAGAGATATTTCCTCACTGTCTATACTGTCTTTTATCAGGATGTAATTACCTTCCCTATCTCTTTTAACTAGATTTATTTTTACTTTGGCTTTGTCAGATATCATGATTGCGACTCCTGCCTTCTTTTTGTCAGTTGATGCCCAATAGATGTGGCTCCACCTTCTTACTTTCACCCTATGAGTATCTACCTTTCTCATATGTGTTTCTTGTAGACAGCATATGGTAGGGTTTTGGACTCTAATCCACTCTGCTATTCGCTTGCATTTTAAGGGTGAGTTCATTCCATTCACATTCAGAGTTATGATTACTAGCTGTGTATTTCCCAGCATTTTGATTTCTGCTCCTTTACCTGCCTTTTCTTCTTTCACTATTTCCTTCTACACCAATGTTTGCTTTTGAACAGTCCCCCTTGTTCCCACCCTTATTTTACTTCCCTTTCTACCCCCCTCCCTATTTATCCCCCCCATTATTTTCCCTGTAGTCTTTCTAAAATTAACCCCCTGCTCCCTCCCTCTATTGTACTGCTTCCCTCCCCACCAGACTGTTTGTTACCCTTCTACTCCCCTATAGGGTGCAAATCTATTCTGTGTCCCCAATGGATTGGATTGTTTTCCCCTCTTTGAGTCACTTTCAAAGCACGTAAAAGTTGAGTATTTCCTGTCTCTGACCTCTTTACCCTTCCAGTGTATTGATGTTCTCCCCCCTCCCACCATGAGCTTCTTTATGACATATAAATTTACCCCCATTTGTTTCTTTTCCCATTTCTTTTAATATTAACCTATTTTTAAGCTCTAGTTATATATATATAAATATATATGCATACTTATGCATATGTATTTTTGCATGCATATATCTATATATCTATTTATGTCTTGTCCTTTCATCCTATACAGTTTGTTGCTGTTCCCTCTAAGTATACTTCTTTTTGCTGCCCAGCAAATAACAACAGTTTTTAAGAGTTAACAACGTCCTCTTTTCTTATAGGGATACATATAATTTTAACTTATTGAGTCTCTTAAAATTTTTTTTTGTTTTTCTTTTTTCCCCTCTTTTTTAATTGCCTTTTGATGATTATCTTGAGTTCTGTGCTTGGACATTTCTGTTCAGGTCTGTTCTTTTCTTTACGAATTCTTGAAATTCTTCTATTTTGTTGAATGACCATACTTTCCCCTGTAAGAATATAGTCAGTTTTGCTGGGTAGTTGATTCTTGGTTGTAGACCTAGTTCCTTTGCTTTCTGGAATATCGTATTCCATGCCTTTCTTTTTTTCAGTGTGGATGCAGCCAGATCCTGAGTTATCCTCACTGTGGTTCCTTGGTATCTGGATGACTTCTTCTTGGCAGCTTGTAATATCTTTTCTTTGGTCTGATAGTTCTTGAATTTGGCTATAACATTCCTGGGTGTTGTCAGTTGGGGATTAAGTACAGGAGGTGATCTATGGATTCTATCAATCTCCACTTTTCCTTCTTGTTCAAGGATTTCAGGGCAGTTTTCTTTAATAATTTCCTGTAATATAATGTCCAGGCTTTTTCTTTTGTCATGGTCTTCTGGTAGGCAAATAATTCTTAAATTGTCTCTCCTTGAACGATTTTCTAAATCCTTTGTTTTGTGAATGAGATGCTTCATATTTTTCTCAATTTTTTCATTCTTTTGGTTTTGTTTTATAGTGTCTTGCTGCCTTGTGAGGTCGCTCGATTCAAGTTGTTGTATTCTGGTTCTTAAAGACTGGATTTCATCCTTAGTTTTTTGGTCATCCTTTTCCTTTTGGTCGGATTTTCTTTGGAGGTCATCTTTCATCTTCTTCACCTCATCTTTCATCTGCTTTGTCTCATCTTTCAACTCCTTTGCCTCATTTTCCAGCTGGTTGATTTTGGCTTTCAAGACACTATTTTCTGTTTCCAGATGACTTATCTTAGTTTTTAAGTTCTTTTCCCAATTGTCTTCAGCCTCTCTTAATTGTGTTTTGAATTGCATTTTGAGTTCTTCCAAAGCCTGTATCCAATTCGCTGGGATTTCTGATTTTTCCTTTGCTGGGTCCTCCCCCTCTGTTTCATTTGCTCTTTGATCATTACCTGTGCAGAAGCTGTCTATTGTAATTTCTTTCTTCTTTTTCTGTTGTTTGCTCGAGTTTATCCCTTTTTTGCTCCTCGTATTTGGCTGTGCTCTTGCTCCTCTCATTTTGTTTTGGTTTTGGGGCTGTCAGTCTCCCCTCTTGGAGCTTTGTCAGATCTCTTGGTACAGTCTCTAGGGAAGGAATGTTGGAGGTTTTTGATTGGATTGAATTCAACTGGGCTGGGCTGTATGTGGTATGAAGCTCTGAGGCTCTGAAGACTCCTGGAAGGCTGGGCCACCCAGGCTCTATCCAGTTCTCTCCAGCTGCTTCTCAGCTGTCTGCAAGTGCCTTTGCCCACCTCCCTAAACTCTGAGGAGTTCTGATGGGATTAGTTCAACTGGATTGGTCTGGATGTTCCTGAGGCAAGGGTGAGACTGGAGCCCAATGGAGGGACCCAGCCACGGTCTGTTTCTCCCTGGCTTCCTCCCCACTGTCCAAGCTGGATGCTCTGAGCCCGGCACCCCGCTGCTCACAAGGTAGACCCTGCAAACCAGCACCTTTGCCCGCTCAGAGGTTCCCACTGCTGCTGGGGGAGGGGTCCTGGGGGACCCAGAGGGCTGTGGGGGAGGGGTCCTGGGACCTTCGCTCTGCCTTCCCCTTAGCCTTGAGTATTCTTGGAATCTGACTTTCGGGGGGCGTACCTTTTGATTTGAGTCCAGAAGGAGGGTTCCCCACTTCTGTCCTGTTGTTCAGATTGAATTCCGGTGCCCTAGGAGCATTCAGTCTGTATCGGTAAGGAAGGGTCTTCCATGAGGTCTGAACTTTTGCTGCTTGCTAAGCTGCCATCTTGACTCCGCCCCCTCAGCAATGTTTCAAGTGCCTTGTACATAACATTTTAGTGCATATCAATCATTTCAAAACAAGAAAAAAGTTCTATTATAATTTTGAGTTCAGAGCCAACTTTAATATTTTTCTGAATAAGATAAACTATCTTCAATAATCAAAATAATATCAAAATATCAAAATATCAAAAACTTCTATCCTCATATTAAAACTTAATATGAGAAACTTAAAGTCTTTGGAATTTCACTTTTGATGCAAAATTAATCATGTTTCTTAATTAATTTAATCTAAAATTACAAGGCAAAACAGCCCTTATATGAGCAACTTAAACTGTAGTAAATTCATTTTGACAACTATCAATGTCATTTGAATCTCAATTAATATCAAGCTGCCTTAGACACTTCCAGTGCTATTAAAAGTTAAGAGATTTCCATTCCAACACAAATTTGCAGGGGATATATTTTCTGAGTTTGAACTACAGTGCCAGTAGTGTTTTTCAGATCTCAATACAAGTGAAGAAGAAATTCCTATGTTTCTCAGTCTATTGATGAGTTTCTACCTAATTTTCAGAGGAAAGTGATTAATCTGCAATGTAGTAACATGTTAAAAGGTAAATATGAAGAGAGGAATCAAATAGAATTCTATAAATGCCTTCCATGCAATGGATATATTTAATTAAAATCACATCCTCATGGATTGATATCAGTATTTGGAAGTACCTTTCTGTGCAAAAAGGCATTTTCAAAGATGAAAGACATAAACTCTCATTAGAGGTCAGCATTAATAGATGAGCATTTGCAATGGAATATTTTTTAAATTCTTACCTTCTGTCTTAGAATCAACATTATGCATTGGTTCCAAAGCAGAAGAGTGGAAAGGGCTAGTGGATTAAGTGACTTGCCCAGGGTCACAGAGCTAGGAAGTATTTGAGGTCAGATTTGAACCCCAGACCTCCCATCTCTGGGCCTGACTCTCAATCCACTGAGTCACCTAGTTGTCCCCTGCAATTCAATTTGATAAGGTAGTGAGATCTTGGACAAGTGAGTCCACCTGCCCAGTCATCAGTTTCCTCACCTGTAAAATAAAAATTATTTTGCCTCTGTGGTCCTTTTCAGCTTTAAAATCTCGGATCCTGCGTGTGTGCTAAGATGACATTCCAGAACTGGCTCTTCATTTCATTACTCATTGCAAGGGAGTTTCTCTTGCTTTCAGGAATGTTCTATACATTTCTGTCCCAGGAATTGACTTCCAGGTAGGGGACAAAACATGTGGTGGTAGAAAGGACTGCTATTTCTTTAAGGACAATAGTCACTTGAGAGAGAATCAGTGAACAACATCTACTACATCCAAGATCTCAAAGACAGTGAAAAAAGTACTAGATCTGAATTCAGGTCCTTTCACTCCAAGGCCAGAGATCTTTTCAGGGCAACTCTCCATTTACTTTTGTTATAGAAGCCCAGAGTTACCTGGAGAGCTAAGGACAGTGGTGAGAGTAGAATGGAGGCTTCTCAACTCTCAGCTCAGTGCTCTCTTCAGCATCTCACACTCGAGGCTCAAAAAAAATCTACCAAGAAATAAAGTCCTTATATTCACTTTCTTCCACTAGCTGAGTCTCTTATCCATAGCCAGGGAGGGTAAGAGAAGAAAGGGCTCCACAAACCCACATCTCATATCCATATGCCTCTGGACAGCCAACAGTAATATTCCATCTTTCCTCCCCTCTACCCACCATCCCCATTAGATCACTTCTAGTCACCCCTCCCTGCAGGCTGCCTTCTTCCCTACCGACTTGGTAATGGAGAATCACAGCCAGGTCTTCCCAACCCAACCTGCCTTGGGTCCACCCCTCACAAGAAGGAGCCCAGTGATTAGGATGGAGGTGTGAAGGCTGCGCTGAAGGAAACCAAATTTAATGAAAGGCTTTGAAGCATTAATGAGTTCTCCCACTCAGACCCAGCCTCCCTCTGCCCCTGATCTCTGCAGGGACTGAAAAAGTGGTATGTTCCCCAAGGAAGGAGATAGGTTTCTAAACTGTGTCTACACAGCTCTAAGAACAGGTACAACAAGAACATCCTGGATTCGGAATCAGAGGCACTGTGTTTGAATTCTTCTATTGCTGGGAGAGGGAACTCTCAAGGAGGAAAGGCTCTCTGCTAATTCAGATGAGCTATTGTTCCTCAGTTTCCTCAATTTAAAATCTGCACAATAGGGGGCAGTTGAGTGGCTCAGGGGATTGAGAGCTAGGCTCAGAGATTTACTTTGTATTTACTTTGTATGTGTTGTTTACCACCAATAGAATATAAGCTCTCTGAGAGCAGGTCCTGTTTCATCTTTGGTTTTGTGCCTCCAGTGCTTAGCATGGTGTCTTCTCCCTAGTAGTCCATTAATAAGTGTTTGAGATTGATTGACTGATTGTGTTTGGAGATTGGATCTGAGAGCAGAGAGATTTCTAAAATCAATGAGAAGCCTACTGCAATAGTCCAGGTAAAAAGTGATAAGGGCACTAAGAGCTGGAAGATACACTCTCAGGAAGGATCGGTAACTTGGCCAAAGTTTAAATGTTCTCCTTGTCATTATGGTGCCCATACCTACTCATAGGTAGAACTTGAAGGGATATCATGGAATCCAGGGGCTCGTAACCTTTTTGTATCCTATTCCCCTTCTCAGAATTAAGGAAACACCAAATTTTAGGTAGAGGTTGGTGAAAATCAAACTGTATTTTTCCCCATCCAATTTCACAGACACCCTGAAATCTCTCCATGGGTCTCTTAGGGAATACTCCATACTAAGAACCCATAATATAATTTAGTCCAACCCTTTGTTTAACAAATTAGGACCTGAAGGCCCCCAAAAGATAAGTGACTGCTCCAAGGTCACAAAGATAACTAGTTTTTTTTTTTTTTAAATATATTTTATTTGATCATTTCCAAGCATTATTCGTTAAAGACATAGATCATTTTCTTTTCCTCCCCCCCACCTCCCATAGCCGACGCGTAAGTCCACTGGGCATTAGATGTTTTCTTGATTTGAACCCTTTGCTTTGTTGATAGTATTTGCATTAGAGTGTTCATTTAAAGTCTATCCTCTGTCATGTCCCCTCAACCTCTGTATTCAGGCAGTTGCTTTTTCTCGGTGTTTCCACTCCCATAGTTTATCCTTTGCTTATGAATGGTGTTTTTTTTCTCCTGGATCCCTGAAAGTTGTTCAGGGACATTACACCGCCCCTAATGGAGAAGTCCATTACGTTCGATTATACCACAGTGTATTAGTCTCTGTGTACAATGTTCTCCTGGTTCTGCTCCTCTCGCTCTGCATCACTTCCTGGAGGTTGTTCCAGTCTCCATGGAACTTCTCCACTTTATTATTCCTTTGAGCACAATAGTATTCCATCACCAACATATACCACAGTTTGTTCAGCCATTCCCCAATTGATGGGCATCCCCTCGTTTTCCAGTTTTGGGCCACCACAAAGAGCGCAGCTATGAATATTTTTGTACAAGTCTTTGTGTCCATTATCTCTTTGGGGTACAGACCCAGCAGTGCTATGGCTGGGTCAAAGGGTAGATATTCTTTTGTCGCCCTTTGGGCATAGTTCCAAATTGCCCTCCAAAATGGTTGGATCAGTTCACAACTCCACCAGCAATGAATTAATGTCCCTACTTTGCCACATCCCCTCCAGCATTCATTACTTTCCATAGCTGTCATGTTAGCCAATCTGCTAGGTGTGAGGTGATACCTCAGAGTTGTTTTGATTTGCATCTCTCTGATTATAAGAGATGTAGAACACTTCTTCATGTGCTTGTTAATAGTTTTGATTTCTTTATCTGAGAACTGCCTATCCATTTCCCTTGCCCATTTATCAATTGGAGAATGGCTTGATTTTTTGTACAATTGATTTAGCTCATTATAAATATGAGTAATTAAACCTTTGTCAGAGGTTTCTATGAAGATTTTTTCCCAATTTGTTGTTTCCCTTCTGATTTTAGTTATATTGGTTTTGTTTGTACAAAAGCTTTTTAGTTTGATGTAGTCAAAATTATTTATTTTACATTTTGTGATTCTTTCTATATCTTGCTTGGTTTTAAAGCCTTTCCCCTCCCAAAGGTCTGACATGTATACTATTCTGTGTTTACCCAATTTACTTATGGTTTCCTTCTGTATGTTTAAGTCACTCACCCATTTTGAATTTATCTTGGTGTAGGGTGTGAGGTGTTGATCTATTCCTAGTCTCTCCCACACTGTCTTCCAATTTTCCCAGCAGTTTTTATCGAATAGTGGATTTTTGTCCCAAAAGCTGGGATCTTTGGGTTTATCGTATACTGTCTTGCTGAGGTCGTTTTCCCCCAGTCTATTCCACTGATCTTCCTTTCTGTTTCTTAGCCAGTACCATATTGTTTTGATGACTGCTGCTTTGTAATATAGTTTTAGGTCAGGGACTGCAAGGCCCCCATCATATGTGTTTTTTTTCATTAATTCCCTGGATATCCTTGATCTTTTGTTCTTCCAAATGAACTTTGTTATGTTTTTTTCTAAATCAGTGAAGAAGTATTTTGGTAGTTCAATGGGTATGGCATTAAATAGATAAATAAGTTTGGGTAGGATGGTCATTTTTATTATATTGGCTCGTCCTATCCATGAGCAGTTAATGTTTTTCCAATTGTTCAAGTCTAGTTTTAGTTGTGTGGCGAGTGTTTTGTAGTTGTGTTCATATAGTTCCTGTGTTTGTCTTGGGAGATAGATTCCTAGGTATTTTATTTTGTCTAAGGTGATTTTGAATGGGATTTCTCTTTCTAGTTCTTGCTGCTGAGCTGTGTTGGAGATATATAGAAAAGCTGATGATTTATGTGGGTTTATTTTGTATCCTGCAACTTTGCTAAAGTTGTTGATTATTTCAATTAGCTTTTTGGTTGAATCTCTAGGATTCTTTAAGTAGACCATCATGTCATCCGCAAAGAGTGATAACTTGGTCTCCTCCTTGCCTATTCTGATACCTTCAATTTCTTTATCTTCTCTAATTGCTACTGCTAGTGTTTCTAGTACAATGTCAAATAGTAGAGGTGATAATGGGCATCCTTGTTTCACTCCTGATCTTATTGGGAATGCATCTAGTTTATCCCCATTGCAGATGATATTAGCTGTTGGTTTTAGATATATACTGTTTATTATTTTTAGGAATGACCCTTCTATTCCTATGCTTTCTAGTGTTTTTAATAGGAATGGGTGTTGTATTTTATCAAAGGCTTTTTCTGCATCTATTGAGATAATCATGTGGTTCTTGCTAGTTTGCTTGTTGATGTGGTCAATTATGTGGATGGTTTTCCTAATGTTGAACCAGCCCTGCATCCCTGGTATGAATCCTACTTGATCATGGTGAATGATCCTTCTGATCACTTGCTGGAGTCTTTTTGCTAGTATCCTATTTAAAATTTTTGCATCTATATTCATTAGGGAGATTGGTCTATAGTTTTCTTTCTCTGTTTTTGACCTGCCTGGTTTTGGAATCAGTACCATGTTTGTGTCGTAAAAGGAGTTTGGTAGAACTCCCTCTTTGCTTATTATGTCAAATAGTTTGTATAGTATTGGGGTCAACTGTTCTCTGAATGTTTGATAGAATTCACAGGTGAATCCATCAGGCCCTGGGGATTTTTTCTTAGGAAGTTCTTTGATGGCTTGATGGATTTCAATTTCTGATATGGGATTATTTAAGAATTCTATTTCCTCTTCTGTTAGTCTAGGCAGTTTGTATTTTTGTATATATTCATCCATTTCTCCTAAATTGGTGTATTTATTGCCATATAATTGGGCAAAGTAATTTCTAATGATTGCCTTAATTTCCTCCTCATTGGAGGTGCTGTCCCCCTTTTCATCTTTAATGCTGTGAATTTGCTTTTCTTCCTTCCTTTTTTTAATTAGATTGACCAGTACTTTGTCTATTTTGTTTGTTTTTTCAAAGTACCAGCTTCTTGTCTTATTTATTAAATCAATAGTTCTATCACTTTCGATTTTATTAATTTCTCCCTTAATTTTTAGGATTTCTAATTTGGTTTTCTGCTGGGGGTTTTTAATTTGATCGCTTTCGAGTTTTTTCAATTGCATTTCCAATTGATTGATCTCTGCTCTCCCTTGTTTGTTAATATGAGCTTTCAGGGATATGAATTTGCCTCTGATTACCGCTTTGGCTGCATCCCAAAAGGTTTGAAAGGATGTTTCGCCATTGTCATTTTCCTTGATGAAATTATTAATTGTTTCTATGATTTCTTCTTTAGCTAAACGGTTTTGGAGTATCATATTGTTTAATTTCCAATTGGTTTTAGATTTGGTTTTCCATGTACCATTACTAATCATTATTTTTATTGCCTTGTGATCTGAGAAGGCTGCATTCATTATTTCTGCTTTTTTGCATTTGTGTGCTATGTTTCTGTGACCTAATGTATGGTCAATTTTTGTGAATGTGCCATGTGGTGCTGAGAAGAAGGTGTATTCCTTTTTATCCCTATTTATTTTTCTCCATATGTCTATTAATTCTAATTTTTCTAAGATTTCATTCACTTCTTTTACCTCTTTCTTATTTATTTTTTGATTTGATTTATCTAAATTTGATAATGGTTGGTTTAAGTCTCCCACTAGTATGGTTTTATTGTCTATTTCTTCCTTCAATTCTCCTAGTTTCTCCATTAGAAATTTGGGTGCTATATTATTTGGTGCATACATGTTGATTAATGATATTTCCTCATTGTCTAGAGTCCCTTTTAACAAAATATAATTACCTTCCCTATCCCTTTTGATCAGGTCTATTTTTGCATTGGCTTTATCAGATATCATGATTACCACTCCTGCCTTCTTTCTATCAGTTGAGGCCCAGAAGGTCTTACTCCATCCTTTAATTCTGACCTTGTGGGTGTCAACCCGCCTCATGTGTGTTTCTTGAAGACAACATATGGTAGGGTTTTGGATTCTAATCCATTCTGCTATTCGTCTACGTTTTATGGGTGAGTTCATCCCATTCACGTTCAAAGTTATGATTGTCATTTGTGGACTCCCTGGCATTTTGATTGCCTTCCCTAATTCTAACCTTTTCTTCTTCGGCTCTACCTTTTAGTCCAGTGATTTACTTTGAATCAGTCCCCCTTGTCCCCTCCCTTGATGTTTCCCTTTTTAGTCCCTCCCTTTTTGTTCCCTCCCCTTCCCCCCTCTCTTTCCCTCCCTTTTTGTTCTCCCTCTCCCCCTCCCCCCCTTGGTTTTCCCTTCTCCTTACCCTTGTTGGGTAAGATAGAATTCAAGATCCCAATGGATCTGGATGTTTTTCCCTCTCAGAGTTGATTTCCCTGAGATTGAGGTTTAAGTAAACCCCCCCCCTCTCTTCCTCTCCTTCTTATAGGAGTTTTCTTCCCCTCCCCTTCCCCTGTGAATCTTTGTGTGAGAACCATTATTCTATTTGGTCTTTCTTTACCCCCTATTTATACATTACATTTTCCCCACATATTAGTATACATAGGTTGATATAAATGTAGTCCTTATAGAAGAGAGTTTGAGTAAAAAAGATAACATTTTTCCCCTTTCCTTAATATTTACCTTTTCAGGTATTCCTTGCTCTTTGATTTTCGGTATCAAACTTTCCACAGAGCTCTGGTCTTTTCTTTGCAAAAAGTTGGAAGTCTTCTATTTTGTTGAATGCCCATACTTTCCCTTGGAAGTATATAGTCAGTTTTGCTGGGTAGCTGATTCTTGGTTGGAGACCCAGCTCTCTGGCCTTTCTGAAGATCATGTTCCATGCCTTACGATCATTCAGAGTAGAACTTGCAAGGTCTTGGGTGACCCTGATTGGCATTCCTTTATATCTAAATTGTCTTTTTCTGGCTTCCTGTAGGATTTTTTCTTTTGTTTGATAGCTTTGGAATTTGGCAATTACATTCCTGGGAGTTGTCTTTTGGGGGTTTAGTGTAGAAGGTGTTCTGTGAGCTCTGTCAGTGGATGTATTGCCCCCTTGTTCTAGAATCTCTGGGCAATTTTCTTTGATTATATCTTGTATCACCATGTCCAGTTTGGTGTTTATTTCTGGCTTATCTGGGAGTCCAATTATTCTTAAATTATCCCTTCTCCCCCTATTTTCCAGATCTATCACCTTGTCGGTGAGATATTTTATGTTCTCTTCTAATTTCTTGGTATTTTGGCTTTGCTTTATTGATTCTTGCTCTTTTACACGATCATTGTCTTCCAGCTGCCTGATTCTGGCCTTTAAAGCCTGGTTTTCTTTTACAGTTTGGTCAAACTGGTTTTGTAGATGCGTGAATTTCTTTTGCATTATTTCCAACTTTTCCTCCCAGAAGGCTTCCATCTTTTTGGTCATTTCTGATTCAAATTCTTCATAGGTTTGTGGAGAGTTTCCATTTCCTTTGGAAGGTTTTGGAGCATTTTCTTTTATATTATCTTCTGTCTGCTCTGTATTTTGTATTTTGGCTCCATAGAATGTGTCCAAAGTCGCCCCTTTCTTCTTATTTTTCTTGGTATTTTGGGGCTTCTGTGGTTCTGTGGAGTTTGCCATTTCTGAATGTGGAGGATTAGTTTTTCTTGTCTCTTTCTGGTGTTCAGGGGCTTTAGTCCTGGGCAGATAGTTCTATGAGCTTTCCCTGGGTTAAACTGAATATGCCTCACTGGAACTGGAATGGAAGGGTCGGACCACGAGGCCACACTCTCCCCCTGGCTCGATTTCCGGAAGTTGCCTTCAGAATCGCTGGCCGTGAGGCTGTTTCGTCGGCCTGCGGGGGGATGGGCTGCCGCTTCCCCAAGCTCCGAGAGCACAGACTTTCACTGAGACTTGGATAGCAGGATCCAGCCCGTGAGGCTGTCTTGCCCGCCCTGAGGGTTGCTGTTGTTTTGACCAGCTCTCTGCAGCGGAGGCCCCAGGCAGTAACTTTCCCCCCGGACCAAAGGGCTCTCTGCAGCGGAAGCCCCAGGCAGTAACTTTCACCCGGACTGGGACTTGGGTAGAAGACCCTGAGGGTTGTTGTTCCTCAGACCCTGCTCTCTGAGCCCGGCGCGGCTGCCGCTTCCGGGAGCCTTGGACTCTGCGCTCCTACCCCTGAGGTCCGAGGGATCTCGGGTTCTGGCTTTTAAGGGGAGCCGTACCTTTTGAACCGGGTCCAGGTCCAGGAGGAGGGTTCCCAGGGTCTGTGCTGTTGATCGTTTTGAATTTCGGCGCCTTAGGAGCTTCTAGTTTGAGATCGGTCGGGAAGGGTTTTCCGGAGATCTGAACTTCAGCTTTCTCTAAGCCGCCATCTTAACCGGAAGTCCCGATAACTAGTTTTGAGGTTGATTCTCTAGCCAAAAAATCATATTGCCTCATTCTATGCTGTACTAATTGGGGCAGGACTGAGTATTCCTACTTGACCATTGAGGAAACCAAAGTCCAGAGAAGTTCAGCAAGTTACCTGAAATCACACGGCATCTTAAAACCCCTAGTTTCTTTTTCTTACAAAGCTCAGTGCAATAAAATATTATAAATTAATCAATTAAATAAAAATTTCCAAATTATAAAAAAGCTCAGTGAATAAACTACCATTTCTATATGGCCTTTCTTAATCATCCCCCACCTCAGTTAATAGTGCCTCCTTTCAATCCCCCTGAATTACCTTGTATTTACTTTGTACGCATTGCTTACCTGCTTAAGATAGTAAATATCAGAGACAAATTTGAACACAGGTCTTTGGGGTACTAATGGTTGGTCTAGTATAATTCACTGATTGCATGGATGTATATGGATATATGCCCCCTACCCTCCTGACCATGACCTTCTGGCTCCCTTTTACCTGTTCTATTCTATCTTCTCCCCTTTTACTTCAGCAACAAAGCACCCTTTTGGATGTTGCCTGGGGTAGAGCATAATGTACCTTAAGCCAAGGATCAGATGAACACACAGTTGCCTCAATAGATCTCTAAGGACCCAGATTCATGGCACCCAGCTCAGTGGGATTGGAAAACTTTTCAAAGGGCCCTCAGCTATTTCCTTCCTTATTTGAATTGGGCTCTTCCATCCTCCCAACACAAATGGCATTCACTCTAGTTAACTGATCACAGAAAAGGAGGGGAAAAAACCTCTATACCATTAAAAGTCTCTGACTTTTCAGAGCCATCTGTTATCAGTTTTCCCTCCCTGTCTATCAGAGAGGTGACATTTTGCTTGCTCTTCCTTATATAATTGAAGAAAGTTTTTCCATTACCTTTGCTGTCTCTTATAAGACACGGCTACTTTTTTGCTTCAGCATTTCTGATCTTGTCCCTACATCATCGCACTATTCCTTTCACTCCTTCGGAAAGACTTGACCTAATTTCCAATTTTTTGTCGCTTCTTTCCAAACAGAATCAAGCATCCCATTCAGTAAAACCAACCTATATTTATTAAATACTTGCTTTATTCAGGGCTCTATGCTAAGCTCCCTGGGGGATATGGAGATGAAGAAGATGCTGTACCTCCCCCCAGGAGCTTAAAGTAGTAGAAGAGAGCTAAGATTTCACAAAGGAATGCAACATGCACCAAAGAGGCAGTGCAATCTAGAGAATGGTTAGTCTAAGAGTCAAGAAAGCTATGGATTCGAATCTTGTCTCTAACACTAGTTATATGATGTTGGGCATATCATGTCAACTCTCTGAGCCTCAATTTCTTTATCTGTAAAATGAGGACAATAATCATTAGATTACTTACTTGTTGGGTGAGGAAGGTGCTTTGTGACAACCTTCTACATATTTTAGAACTGTGAATTGTTATTGTTAATAAAAACAACAATACCAGCTAGACTCTGACAGATGCCATAAGAGAGATACAAAGGGCATAACTTGAAGGAGTTAGAGGTAGGATACAACTTGAAGGAGTTACAGGTATGGTGGTAAGTGGACTGGATTTCCAGTAAGAAGGTCAAATCCTGGCAATGCCAGTTGCACTCAACATCATCTTGGGCAAGGTGTTGAACTTCTGGGAGCCTTAGTTCCTCCTACATAAAATGAAGACCAGATGACCTCTAACATCCTTTCGAACTCTAACTCCATGGCTCTATGAGATCACATCTGTCTGGGGGGTGGATGGTAGGGATGGAAGAAGTGGTATTGGAATTTGAATTAGACCCCAAAAGATGGGTATCAACATTGGGAGGACATGCCAGGCATAGGAAACATTGGACAAGGACATGAGGGTTGGAGGAAGAATTTTAGAAAAAGGGATTTTAGAGATGGGAAGTTCATGCAGATAGTTAGTGGTAAAGTCAGACCTTCTCCCTAAAACAATTTTTATGCCCAAATTAATTCACTTTGTAGATTTGTTTAACCCCAGTTCTTGGAATCAGGAAGTCTCATCTTCATGGGTTCAAGTCTGGTCTCAGACACTTTCTGACTGTGTGACCTTGAGCTAGTCATGTAACCCTGTTTGCCTCAGTTCCTCATCTATAAAATGAACTGGAGAAGGAGATGGCAAACCACTCCAGTATCTTTACCAATAAAAACCCGAATGGGGCCACAAAGAGCCTAACACAATTGAAACAATTGAACAACAGTAACAGTTCCATTTGCAGTGAGCCATATACCTCCAAATGGATAGGTTTCTGTTTCCTATGCAGATGAAGAACCCAAGAATTTTCCTCCTTGAAATGGCCAATGAAATCTATAGTCTCATTGCCACACTATTTTCAGGCTCTAAATGACATAATAATTCATAATAGTATTGATTTGAAGTTGGAAAGAGCTCCAGAAATCATCTAGTCTTACTCCATAATTTTACAGATGAGGAAACTGAGGCCAAGAGTGGGGGAGCAGCATGCCTCAGGTTACCCATATCCTCTGACTCCCCTGGACCATGTTAATGGAGTTTTTGTTGATATCCAAGATAGAGTTACCTTAGGACAACAGCTCCCATCTATCCATCAGTTAACACATTACTTTCCCCACATTGCTCCTCAAGCGGTAGGAGGGCAAAGACCATTAACCCCATGTAAGGAAATATAGATGGTGGGGCAGAGTGGAGAAGAGGATAAGCATTAATGAGTGCCTACTATGTGCCAGATACTGTGCTAAACATTTCATAATTGTTATCTTATTTGAGCCTCACCACAAACCTTCAAGGCGAGCATGCTTGTAATTCTCATCTTATTGATGAAGAAACTGAGGTAGACTGAGATGAAGTGACTTGCCAAGGCTCACACAGCTAGTAAGCATCTCAGGCTAGATTTGCACTCAGCCCTTCCTATCCACTGCTGCCCCAGCAATATCACTAGCCAGGATCCTATAGTTTGTATGAGACAGAGCTAGAATCGAGATCCAAGTGAGTGCCCTTTCCACACTATCACACTGCCAACTGAATATATTTTTATGTGATATAACTATTTAATATAATAGTTAATACAATCTTCTTGTATTATGGTATAAAATGTGATCGTAAAGTAAATTAATTTTTTTCAAACTAGTTAGCCCTTCTCTATCTGAATGGTCACTGTCCATTTCAAAGCCATTCCCTTGAGAGACCAAACTTAGTCTGCCAAGGACTTAGAGCTCACCCAGTCTGACCCCCTCATTTTACAAAAAGTGAGGAACAAGGAGGTTGTGACTTTGGTTACACAGCTAGTAAATACCTGGGGCAGGATTTTAACTCAGGTCTTCTGAACTCCATACTGAGCACCCTAGACACAACAACTGAGCTTTACAAAACTTTGGGTGTTACTAATCAAATATAATGGATGCAATGCAATGATCCAGAACAATTCTGAGGGACTTATGAGAAAGACATTATCCACATCCAGAGGAAGAACTGTGGGAGCAGAAACACAGAAGAAAAACAACTGCTTGATCACATGTGCCGATGGGGATAGGATTGGGAATATAGACTAAATGACCACCCTGGTGCAAATATAAATAATATGGAAATAGATCTTGATCAATGACACATGTAAAACCCAGTGGAATTTCTTGTTGGCTATGGGAGGAGAGAGAAGGAGGGGAGGGGAAAAAACATGAATCTTGTAACCTTGGAAAAATATTCTAAATTAATTAACTAAATAAACATTTTCAAATAAAAAAGAAAATATGTGCTGAAAATTGTTATTGTATCTAACTGGGAAAATAAAATATTAAAAAAAATTTAAAGAACATGAATCATGTAACCATGGAAAAATATTCTAAATTAATTAAATAAATAAATTAAATAAGAGATTAAATAAATAAAAATTTAAAAAGAACATGAATCATGTAACCATAGGAAGATAGTCTAAATTAATTAATTAAATATATATATATATATATATATATATATATATATTTTTAAACCTTCAAGTGTTACCCTGGACAAGTCACTTAATCCCAATTGCCTAGCCCTTGCTACTCTTCTGTCTTAGAATTGATGCTAGAGGAGGCAGCTGGGTGGATCAGTGGGTTGAGAGTCAGTTCTACAGACAGGAGGCCCTGGGTTTAAATCTTGCCTCAGACACTTCTTCACTGGGTGACCCTGGACAAGACCCCTAATCCCCACTGCCTAGCCCTTTACCACTCTTTTGCCTTAGAGGCAATCCACAACCTTGATTGGAAGGTTTAAAAAAATATTGATCCTAGGACAAGAGGTAACTAAGGATTTCAAAACCAAACCAAACTTAAAGTGTTCCATATTAGCCCTTGGTATATTACAGATGGAGTAAGTGAGGCGTAGAGAGAATAAGGAAGCAATGGGGTGGGGGGGGGGGCAACATTTACAGAGGGCATCAGGGTTTGTAAAGTGTTTTGCATGCACATTTTCTCTCATTTGATCGTCACATAACCCTATGAGACAGATGCTACCGTTATGCTCGTTTTAGAGATGAATAAACTGAGCTCCGGTAACTTGCCCAGGTTCCCAAGGTAAGTGTCTAAGGCGAGACTCCATGCCTGACTTCGTGGCCCCATTTCAGTGTACGAGAATCTACATTAGAACCTGAGCCGGGCTTGGATCCCGAGTCCAGTGTTCCACATGACCTCCACGAGCCTCAGTTTCCTTTGCTGGCTTCACGAGCCTTTAGACGCGGCAGTACTTGGGTATTACTGATGTATTGGAGATGATAGCGGCGACCAAGGCTCCCCTTCCGTTCCCTTCAGGCCCGGGAAAACTAATTGGAAGCAATTAGGGGTGAGGGCGCCTCTTTGTCAGCCAATCCTCTGCGCAGGAGCGCAGCCGAGCCCCGTTAAGTTGAGCTGAATGACAGCGGCTGGAAGAAGGGGGATGTCAGCCAGGTTGCTACAGGAATTCCAAAAGTGACATGTGCTCCTTAGCCGCAGGCCTGGCTCCAGGCAAAGAGCTGAATCTGCTCTTCTCCGAAGGAAATTTCCTCCCCAACCATCCTGGGTTAATTAGGGAAGAGGAGTCTGGGGAAGGGGAGGATGGGCGCGAGGCCAGAGAGCAGGGCTCAGGAAGACCTTATCTTGAAACCTGACCAAGGGCAAGGAGAGGCTCATTTGTGAGAGCTGTGGGTGTCTGGGTTGGCTCAACTGGCTGCTGGGTGCTCGCATTTGCATTGGGGGGAATAGTGATTGCATGGGCATTTCTGTGTGTTTCTGTGTCATAAGTGGGCATATTGTGTGTGTTTATATGTTTGCCTAGGTAGGTGCATTTCATGTGTCTGATTCTATGCACATGTATGTTTGAGCATGCCTGGTATAGGTGTCTGTGTCTGTGTAACCTTGGGTGGGTGGGGGGGGGGGGGCGCGTTGCTTTTGCTTTTGTGTCTCCAGCACCCAGCACAGCATTTTGTATTTAGTAGCTACTGGATAAAGGCTTGTTGGATGATGATCTGCATGTTTGTGTGTGCTTCCCATATGTATGACTGCATGTGTTTACATGTGCATTAATGTGTATCATGTATAATAGAAAGAGCATTGTTGGCCCTAGATCAAATGACATTTAAGTCCTGCCTCTATGGCTGCTGCCTGTGTGACCAGAGCAATGGAAAAGTGGGGATGGGGGCTAAAGACAGAATGTGTTTGGGTAGGGGTAGAATCATTGAATGTGGGAGCAGGAAAAGAGAGAGGGGAGAGGGAGGACAGAGAGACAGAGAGGGGGAGGGAGGGAGAGAGAGGGAGGGAAGTAGGAAAGGAGGGAGAGAGAGAGAGAGGGAGGAAGAAGTCAAGATTGATTCCAAGATTCCAACTGAGTGAATAGGACAGTGGTGCCCTCAGAAAAATAGAGAGAAATTAGGAGGAAGGATGAGTGTTAGGGTAAAGATGAGCTGTCTTTTGGACAAAGAATCATGAATGTAGAGCTAGAATGGACCTCATGAGCTATCCTGTCTAATTCTCTCATTTCACAGATGAGGAAACTGAGGCCCAGAGATTTGTCCAAGTTTACAGGGTTGAGTTTTAGGTGCTGGGGAAACACCCAGATTGAAATGTCCAGCAGGAAGATGGAAATGGAGGCAGAGTCAACTCAAAGAAGAAATTAGACTGGAGATAGATTTGTTTCCATTTACAAAAGGTAATCATTGAAAGCATGGTGGTACAGGACAGATTAAAGGGAAATATTTTAGGGAAAAGAAAAGATAATGGCAAAATCATGGGGAGAGAGCTACAATTGGGGAGCAAAAGCAACAGAATCAAGAAAGGAGACCAGAAAGACAACAAAGAGAATAATATCATGAAAACCAAGGAAGAGAAAATTATCAAGAAGGAGATAAACACCAATGTAGAATGCCAGAGAGGTCAAATAGATGAAGGAATGAAAAGATTTGGATTTAGTGGTTAGGAGTTCACTGGGGACATTAAAGAGAGCAGAGAGAGCATTAAGGAGAGTTTCAGTTAAGATTGGGCTGACAGAGGTTGAGGGGTGAGTGAGTGATGCGTGCCAAGGAGGTAAACAGGTGCAGGCTTCTCTCTCAAGAAAGAGGATGATAATTTGCATAGGCTTTCTCTGCTAACAAAGCCTTTTTACACTCAGTATTTCCTTTCATCCTCTTATTGACTTTGGGTGGCAATCAGGATGGGTATTGTTCTTCCCAAATTACAGATAAGAGTCGTGCTATAAGAATAGGGATGTAACTTTTTAAGGTCACAGAGTTAGTTAGCTAAGAGAGCCAGGACTAGAGCACTGTACCATATGTCCTCTTCTTATCATGAGCATGAGCTAACATTCAGACATAACGCCTTCAAGGTCTTTAAATGGGAAGAGAGAGAGAGAGAGAGAGAGAGAGAGAGAGAGAGAGAGAGAGAGAGAGAGAGAGAGAGAGAGAGAGAGAGAGAGAGAGAGAGAGAGATTTTCCCCTGCACTAAGTGGCCCCAGAAAGATCACTGTTATCGTTGACATTTCTTCTATTTTTTTTCTTGCAGCTGCTTCTGTCCAGTGCTTGTCATAAACTGGCTGACCAATATCTCCTCGCATTCTCATTGCCTCTGCTATTTATCTCTCCATTCTTGGATTATAACCTAGGGAAGAACTGAGGATTTCTATGGGACCAGATAACTAAGTATTATGTGTAACATTAAGTCAGAGTCCATACCTATAGACAGTGAAAGAAAGAAGACTCAAAAAACAACCTGGTAAAGTGAAAAAAAAATTAGGATTAGGCATAAGAAAAACTGGATTTTCATCTGTATTCTCTGACTCACTAGCTGTATGGTCTTGAGCAAGCCATGTAACGTCTTTGTCTCAGTTTCTTCATCAATAAGATGGGTCATTATAACTGCCTTCTTTTCTTCACAGTTATATTTAGAAGATCAAATGTCATGGTGCTTCCAAAATACCAGAGCAATGAACACATTTAAGGAGTTATTATTAGAGAGTGAAGTACATGCACTTTGTGAAAGCTGCTTTGTTGGACAGGGAAGGACTGACTTTTTTTTCTATTTCTTGATTTGATATGATTTTTAGAAGATTGAAGTTGCCAGAAGTCTGATTGCTGGATAAGTTAGACTTAATATCATATTGCGTCTACACCTAAAGATGAAAATTATACTAATAATCATCGTTATTCATTTGGTGAGGTCTTATCAGCAGTTCTGTTAGAAAGGCTAATCATTCATTAGCTTGGGACCTGAAACTTCCTGGGGACTAACCTTCTGTGAAAACATGAGTAGGCTCTGCTAGAAAGTGCCTGGATCCAGTTCACATAAGATACCCAAATCTCAGGGTTTAAAAGCTTGTAACATAAGATATTAGAACATAGAATATTCCAATTAGAAGTAATCATAGAATACAACATTTAAAAGCTCAAAGTGACCTTGGCACATAAGGGAGGACTTGGAAGCAGAGTTGGGAGGACCATCAGAACAACAGGATGTCAGAAGTGGGGAGTTGGACAATGTCATGTGAAAAAACCTTAAAAATTACTTAGTCCAACTCTCTCCATTTAATAGGTGATGATAATAGGGCAGTTAGGTGGTGCAGTGGATAGAGAGCCAGGCTTAGAGACAGGAAGTCCTGGGTTCAAATCTAACCTCAGACACTGGGTAAGTCTCAACCCCTATTGTCTAGCCCTTACCCCTCTTCTGCCTTGGAGTCAAGGCACAGTATTGATTCTAAGAGGGAAGGTAAAGGTTAAAAAAATCAGGTGATATGCTTGGGAAATTCAAGCCCATCATTATTTTACTGGCAGGCAGTCAAGACTGTAACAGCCTAATGAGATCTCCATTTAAATTTTGAAGCAGATTTTTTTAGTCAGTAATAGAAGTAGGAACATGACCCTCCTTAATGAATTTGTTAATAACTGTCCTCTGTTTACAGACATTAACCCAAACTGAGTCTTTAGTCTTTATATGTGCTAGGATAGAAAACATTCAGCCCTGGGTGGGAGGAGATCTGGATACCAGTTTTGGGTCTTCTGTGAAGTAATCTCTGTGACCTTGCTCAAATCATTTACCCATTTGAAGCTCCAGCATCTTCACCATTAAAGCTGATTTTCAGGTCCCTTCCAGCTCTAAGAGATGATGACAAGGTGCTGTGTTTAAGTATACACCTTCTATATCTGCCTCCATGCTCTTATTTATATCCCAATCTGTATCTGACCACTTGAAATAACAACAGCACATTTTCCTAGAGTTTGATGGTTATAACATGCTTTGTGAGAGGTGGTGTAGAAAAGTGGAAAGAGCACTTTCCCTTTCTGATCTCACCTTCCTCATCTGTAACATGGGAGAAATACTCCCTAGCCTGATGACCTCCCAGAACTATTAAGAAGGTCTTTAGATACTTCTTGCCTATGTAACGATGAACAGGTACCCTCTCAGAGACTCATTTATCTTCATATATAAAATGGGAGCTAATAGCACATATAGCATCTACTTCATGGGGCTATAAGGAAGAAATTCCTTCAGAAACCATAAAGTATTAGATGAGTCACTTCCCTCAAGCACTATCTTATTTAGCCTTTCCAACAACTCAGGGGGTGGGGGTAGGCATTTCAGGGACTATTCTACAGATGAGAACACTGAGGCTCCAGAAGGTTAAGTGATTTGAATAAGGTCATATAGCCAACAAATACCTGAGTCACTATTTTATGGGTGTGGTGTATTCTAAAGAAGAGATAGTCCCTTTTCAATCTAAAAACAGGGTGTCTTCCTTCTCTGGCCAAAGCTGAACTTTTCAGCAGTGGTCCAGGGGATCCTTGGCCAGATCCCAATTGGACTAGTTGGCCTCCAAGTCCCCTTCCAAGTCTGAGACAATGATTCTGTAACTCTCACTCACTATTCTTTGTATTCCACTAGAAACAACTTTGGATACAGTTTTTGTAAGTTCTGCTCACAGAGCTGGGATTCAGAGTGCTTTGGATGTGATCATCTACATGTTGTTTCCTTGGTTGCCTTCATCACCATCATATTTTGGTAGAGACATTTCCAGTGAAAAGGTGAGAATAGGAGATAAAGAAGGAAAATCAGAAGGGAAACTTCAGGAGCTGGGTGAGAAGAATAATTGATGAAAAGAACAGAGACAAGAGAGGAGGAGGCTGTCAGAAGTGAAGGAATATCAGTCAGATAGAAGAACTAGTGAACTAACTGTTGGTCCTCAGTTCTACCAAGGTCTGGTACACAGTAAACTGGAGCAGAGACAGGGTCTTATCTAAGGACTACACACAATTCTCTGTACATAGTCGGTGCTTAATAAATGTTTAGTGGATGAATTAACTTATCTAATTACTAAATATCAAAGAGGACAAGATGAGATGCCCAATTGTTTCTCATCTGGGTTCAAACCCTGCCTCTTCACTTTAAGACAGGAATCAACCTCACTAGACCTCAGTTTTCTCATCTTATTTAAAATAAGAAATTTACAGGTAGCACTTAAAGGATTTCAAAGCATTTTCCCAGATTACATGTAGATACAATTTTAATAATTGTTTTCTGATTTTTTGCAATCCATGTTCTCTCCTTCCCTCTCACAAAAGTACTTTTAAAAAAGTCCTTACTTTCCATCTTAAAATCAATATTGTATATTGGTTCCAAGACAAAAGAATGGTAAGGGTGAAGCAATGAAGATTAAACAATCTACCCAGAGTCACACAACTAGGAAGTGTCTGAGGCTAGATCTGAACCCAAGACCTCATGTCTTTGGGCCTGAATCTTAAGCTATTAAATCATCTATTTGCCCCCAACCAAACCACTTTTTAAAATATTATCTCATTTGATCATCAAAACAACCTTGGGAGGCAGGAAGTATTATCATCCCCATTTTACAACGAAGGAAACTAAGGGAAGCAGTTAAGTGATTTGTCTCGGGTAACATAACTAGTAAGTCTCTAGACTGGATTTGAACTCATGTCTTCCTGACTCTAATTGTTAGCACTCTATATCTGTGTATCTCTCCATTTTATAATTCAATTTGGTATATCTTTTCCCCCTACAGTCTACAAGTCCCTCTGCGCCTCAGAACTATAAAATGTCAGAGCTGGAAAATACTTTAGAGCTTATCTAGTCCATCCCCACCCCACATTTTACAGATATATGGAAGAAGTTGAGAGGAGAAATTATTTGTCCCAGACAACAGTGAATTCACAAAATAGCCAGGCCTAGAACTCAAGTGATCATCCCACTCTCCATCAAAAATTCATTGTGCAGCACCGTATTTTGTCCTCTCCCTGGTCCTCTGGTCCCCTGTCTTTGTTTTTCATCTCTGTATCTTATACATCACTGTCTCTGACTTTTCCTCTCTTCTCTGTCTCTCCCTTCCCCTCTTCTTTCTCCCTCTCAGGTCTCATTTCTTTTTCTTATCCAGCTATAGCATTAGATGTGTGTGTGTGTGTATTTGTTCTACTTATTGGAGAATTCTGTTCTGTGCTCTTAATTTCCAAAGCATATGCTTGTTTCTGTCTTTATTTAAAAAAGAAAACCAACTTAGCTCCTAAATGAAGTTGCTTTTTCTTCTGTGAACCTCAATTGATTTTTTTCCTGTGGGTCAGTAGCCCTGGATGGACAAAGAAGGTTCACTGCCCCTTCTCCACCTCTTCCCCACCCCACCCCAAACAGCTCATGCAGCTCTCCTTGGCAGGCTCTGTTTGAGCCAAGTGACTGGTCCAATGGAGATGAAGGTTCTGCGTGCCCGGGCTTCGTGCCTCAGTGACAGGGGAGCCGTCAGGAAAGAGTCCATTAGTAGTGTTGGAAGGAAGCCACTTTGCAGAGGGCTTTGACAGGCGGCCGGGATGCAGTGAAGCAGAGCCAGGATTTCTGGAGACTTAATGATGTGCCTGAAGACATTGTCAGGCATCTTAAAGGGGAAAAGATTGAAGGCAAGTGACAGGCAGCGACCAGCACAGGTAAGATCTATGTAGAGGCAGAAAGCAAAAGCCTTAAATTCTGCAGACACCATCTTTCCAGAAGAGTACCAGGCAGCACCAAGGACAGTGGTATCCAGGTTTCTGTACCTCCTCTTAGTAGGTCATTGCCCTACAGCTGCCCTGTTTCTCCTGCATTGGAGCAAGGTTTAGGAATACTAAGTAGGGTGGATGGTCACCAGTTGCAAGAGACCTCAGAGATTGTCTGATCCAACAGCAGAAACTCAATATATCAAAACCCCCAACAAAAGTTTGCTCCCCCCCAAAAAGCTTGCAGTGACAAGGGCTTTTCACTACTGGAGGAAGTGTATTCCATTCAGGGATCACTATTATTTTACAGCTTTTTTCCCCCTGAAATTGAGCCTCCACCTTTTTCTTGGCAAATTCCATCCTCTGATTCTCATTCTGACCTCTAGGACCAGGCAGAACAACAAATCCAAATCACTTCCCTCATCCACATGACAGCCCTTCAAGTACTTGACCCCCCAAGACTCCAGGCTAAACATTACTGATTTCTTCAACCAATTCATCAAAAAAAAATGAGCAAATGCTAATTAAGTGGTAGGCACAGTGTTAATACTATAAGATTTTTAAAAAGCAAACCAGCCCTGCTCTCAAGGACCTTATGTTCTTTTTTAAAAATTTAATTTAATTTTGTAAAAATTCTTACCTTCTGTCTTAGGATCATACTAAGTGTCAGTTCCAAGGCATAAGAGTAGTAAAGGCTGAGCAATTGAGATTAAGTTGCTCACCTAAGGTCACATAGCTAGGAAGAGTCTAATTCTGGATTTGAACTCAGGACCTCCCATCTCCAGCCCTGGCTCTCCATCCACTGAGCCACCTACCTTCCCTGGAAAGAAAACCCATACATACAAAATACATATCCAAATTAACCTGAGAGAGGAAGGCTCTAGCAGCTGGAAGGACCACAAAAGATGGCATTCTTTGAGTTGGGTCTTGAATGAATACAGTAATGCTAGGAGGTGAAGGGGGAGAAGGAGAGCACTCTAGATAAAGACACAGTGCAAAGGCATGGAGTTGGGGGGTGAAGCATTGTACAAAATGGCAGATAGACCAGTATGACTGGAACACAAAGTGTATGGAAAAGAATAATGGATGAGAAGACTAGAAAGACAGGAAGGGTCCAAATTATTAAGAGCTTAAAATAGAAAAGAATTTTTAGTTGATCCCAGAGGAAACAGGGAGCCACTAGCTAGTTTATTGAGCTGGGAGTGAGGGCTGACAGTGAGGTTCATAGTGGAGGAAAATCATTTTGACAGTTGTGAGGAGGATAGATTGGAGAGAGGAGAGACAAGGAGCCCAACTTGAAAATGATAACAAGAGTCCAGGGGAGAGGTGATGAGGGCCTAAACTACAACTGGGGCTGTGTTGAGAAAAGGGGGATGGTATTTATGAAATGTTGAAGAGACAGAAATGACAGGATCTGGCAACCAATTGGGTATATGGAGTAAGAGTGGGTACTCAAGGATAACAACAAGGTTGCTAACCTGAATGATTGGGAGGATGGGGAGGCCATCTGCCATCATAGGGAAGTTCTTAGAAGAGGGGGATACAAGTCCTTTATTGTGTGTTGGATTTGAGGGGTCAATGGGATACCCAGTTCAAAATCCATTCACAGCATGATTTCAGGTCCTTTTGCTATCCTAGTCATCCTCTCTTGAACATATTCTAGTATGGTAATATATCTCCAAATGTCTGGTGCTCAAAACTGAACACAGTACTTGAGATGTATTCTGGGCAAAGCAGAGTGGGGTTGTCCCCTCCAATCTTCTGCTCACTGTGCTTTCTCTCTTTATGTTGTCAAAGACTGTAGTCTAAGTCAACCTCACCCTTAATGGAAGCCAAATATTGACTTGGAAATCCAAAAATTACATCATCTACATATTTGCGTTATATTATATTGTATATATTATTATTGTATTATAATATAATATAATTTTATATATGATTATAAATTTTATATATAAATATAATTATATTACATTTATTAATATAATTATATTCTTTTTATATATAATTGTATTATATTCTCATTTATTTTGCTAAACACTTTCCAATTACACACACACACATATATATATGTATATGTATATATGTGAAATCTTTATCTTCAGCCTTAGTATCAGTCCCAAGACAGAAGACTGGCAAGAGCTAGGCAATTGGGGTTAACTGGCCCAAGGTCACACAGCTAGGAAGTATCTGAAGCCAAATTTGAACCTTGGTCCTCCTGATTCCAGACATGGTACTTGATCCACTGTTTGACCTAGCTACCCCCAATTGTATTTTAAATTGATTCAGCTGGTAATGGGAAGTAGGACATGAGTTTTATACCTCTAGTCTGGATAGCACAGTGGTTAGAAGTTGGACCTGGAATCAAGAAGATTTGAGTTCAAATCCAACTTTAGACACTTACTAGTTATGTAACCCTGGGCAAGTCATTTAAATTCTGTTTGCTTTTGTTTCCTTCAACAGTAAAATGGGGGCTAATAACATACATGATAATACACATATGACCCAGATCAACTTGCTTACCAACTTGGAGTAGGGGGAAGGAAGGGAGAAAGGGACATGGTCTGGACCTTATAATTATGGAAAATATGTTGAAAATTATTATTCTGTGTAATTGGGGAAAATAAAATATATTTGAATCAAATAATAATAAAAATAGCATCTTCCCAGGGTTGTTGTGAGGATCAACTAAGAGAATATTTTTAAAGCCCTTAGCACAGTGCCTGGCACATAGTAGGCACTTCTTAAATGCTTATCCCCTTCCCCCATTAGCCTTTTCAGCTGACACAACATATTATTAATTCAGGTGGAATTTCCAGTCCATTAAAACCTTTAACTCTTTTTCATATGAACTGTGGTCCAACCTTATACCCCCGAGACTAAACTTATGTGTGATCTTTTTTTAACCCAACCATAGACCTTTCCATTAATTCCCGTTTAATTTCATCTTATTAGATTTGGACCATTACCATTACTCTAGCCTGTCAATATTTTTATGGATCCCAAGTTTGTCATTTAACATGTTAGCTATCCCTTCTAGCTTGGTACCATTTGCAGATTTACTAAGTGTGCTATCTAAGCCTTCATCTAAATCCTCAGTAAAATATTGATCAGAATGGGAAGAGAGAAAGAATTCTTTCTAGAAGAGGAGGGGAATTCCGCCATGCATTTCCTACCAAGTAGGGTCTGGCCATTCAACTCTCTGAGACTGCCCAGCTGCTAATATAGGGCTAGAAGTAGAACTAGTATGAACATTTTCTGATGCCAAGTCAAGTTTTAAATCCATCTAATTATCTGATCATCCAGTCCACATTTCTCCATACTGTCCATAATATTATTCTGTGGGGCTCCATTAGACACATTATTGAAATCTAGGTTTACTGTATTTCCTTAATCTAACTTCTCTAATAACCTGATCAAGAAAAGGAAATCAGGTTAGCCTGATATCAATCATTTGTTCTTGTTAAACCTTTGCTGTCTCTGTATAATCAGCACTCCCTGTTCCAGGTACTTATGAATTCTCTTTTTTGGTGTTAAGAATTTTTCCCAACATTAAGAAAAAATCATTTCAGCATATTTCTTTGATAAAGGTCTCATTTCTAAGAAATATAGCTTGTCCCAAAAGTCTTAATGCAGTTTTAAGCTTTAATAACTTCAGAAGTCTAAATGCTATGAACTTACAAAAAGCAAAATTTAGAAGATTAATTATTTTAAATTTTAAAATATTGATACATTTCTTGTTAAAATTCAGCCTGATCACTGTTTTGTCCCACATATCACTCTAGTTGATTTGAATACTTCATTAAAACTTTCATCAGCTGCTGCTCAGTGGTTGAAAGGATTGCATTTGTAATCCTAGTTTTAATCTGATCCAAAGAATGAGGTTTTGATGCATGCACAACTGTTTTGACATAACCCTGTAAGGAAAAAACCAACCTTGTGAAGATAGTTCAGGTAACTGTAGTAGTCAAGTCAGAGGACTTTTCTTACTGACCTACCAGTCTTAGAAAGCGTCACCCAGAAACATTTACACTTGACAGGGTGGTTCAATTTGTTAAAATTAAATTCAAAATGCATTATTCAAAATTCACAAAACAAAATAAATGTAAAATAAATTTAAATAATTAAACTTTCAAATGATTTTTAAAAATAGTCTCTAGTATTTATTCTTCTGAAGATATCAATACCTAAAACTGCACTTAGACTTCTGGGATATCCAGTTTAAGGAACTGATTGAAATACATAAGTATAAGAGTCATTTTCTAATGAATAAATGGCCAAAGGACATGAACAGGAAATTTTTCAAAGGAAGAAATTCAACTTATCAATAGTCACATTAAATAAATGCTCCAAATCATTATTAATTAGAGAAATGCAAATTAAAAACAACTCTGAGAAGGGTAGCTAGATGGCTCAGTGAATTGAGAGCCAAGTCTAGAGATAGGAAGTCCTGGATTCTAGTTCAGCCTCTAATACGTCCCAGATGTGTGACCCTGGGCAAGTCACTTAGCCTGCATTACCTAGCCCTTGACTGCTTTTCTGTCTTAGAACTAATATACAGTATTGATTCTAAAAAGGAAGATAATGGTTTAAAACGACTTTGAAGTTCTATATTCTAACCATAAGATGGGCATTTACCCCCCCAAAAGGGAAAATAACAAATATTGTAGGAACTGTGGGAAAACAGGCAGATTAATCCATTGGGTTGGTGGGGCAGCTGTGAATTGGTCTAGCTATCCAGAAAAGCAGTTTGGAACAATGCCCCCATTATGTCTTTAGAGGTCAAGAAACAAGAGAACCTATATTTATGAAGATATTTGCAATAGCTCCTTTTTTAGTGGCAATTAACTGGAAATTAAAGGAGTGTCCATAAATTGTAGATGGATAAACAACTTATGGTAAGTGAAGGTAAATAGAAATATTTTAGTGCTATAAGAAATGATGAAAAGGGCAATTTTAGAGAAACCTAGAAGACTTGTATGAACTGATTCAGAATGCAGTGAGCAGAACCAAGAGAATAACTTCTACAATAACAATATTGTAAAGACAAACAACTTTAAAAGACTTAGAAACTCCAAGGAATACAATGATTGATCAAAAGACTAGGAGACCAATGATGATGCATGCTACTCACTTTCTGACAGAGAACTGATAGATTCAAAATTCAAAATGAGTCATGGCCAATGTCGAAATTTGTTTTGTTTGACTATGCTTATTTTTTTATAATGGTTTTCCTTTTCTTTTCCATTGGGGAAGATGGGCAAGAAGGGAAAGAGAGAAACTAAATAACTAAATGCTTGCTAACCTAGAAAATTTAAAATAAATTTTAAAATAACTTTGTCAAGACCAGAGTCAAATTTACTAGCCAATAGCTTAAAGAATCCACTTGCTTTTGCGTGCTGTGGCCACATTTACCCATTTCCAATTCCCTAACCTCTAGATGACATTGACTCATCTTCTATTCTCCAATGATGAGGTCTTCAACTGAGGTCAACCCTCTTAACACACTTTTATTTTTCTGCTAACATGTTCCTAGGGCCAAGTTTCCTCAAAAGTGGAAAAGTCTATAAGCTCTTCCAATTTGGTGAAAATCAAGACCTAAATTTTATAAGTCCTAAAGCTAAAAAGACCCTTGGGAAACCATCTAGTCCAGCTTCCTTACTTTCAGGTAATGTAGATAATATTATCCCCACTTTAAAAATGAGGCAACTAAAGTCATCCATTCAAGAAATGTCTATTTAGCATGGGAGGAAGAGCAAATACAATAAACTAAGTGACTTGCTCAAGGTCTCATTACATAACATGTAACCACTCTGATTTAATTGGCTCCTCAAAGACTTGTTCCTTCTTAGTCTCCTTTGTCATCCCTTCTTCATCCATGTCATCCCCACTAACCTGACCTAGGTCCTATATTCTCTTTTCTTTCTATGCTATATCATTCATCAGTTTCCATGAGTCCAATTATCATCTCTATGCAAATAATTTTCACTCGATGTCTATTCTTCATCTCTCTCCTGAACTAGTCACACATCTCCATCTCTACCTCTTAGATATCTCCAACTTGAGGTCCCACAGGCATCTTATACTCACCATGTCTAAATTAGAACTCATTATTTTCCCCAGAAATCTTCCCTCCTTCCAAACTCCCCTGTTATTATTGAGCACCACCATTCTCTCAGTAGGACAGCCAGTGGACCGAGTACAGGGTCTGGAGTCAGAAAGACTCATCTTCCTGAGTTCAAATCTGGCTTGAGACACTTATGAACTGTGTGACCCTGGGAGGAAAGTCATTTAACCCTGTTTGCAAAAAAAAGCTGGAGATGGAAATGGTGAACTCCTCCAGTATCTTTGCCAAGAAATTCCCAAATAGGGTCATGAAGAGTCAGTCATGACTAATACAATTGAACAACAAATCATCCCCATCACCGAGGACCACAAATTCAGTATCATCCTCCAGTCTATACTTATACTCACCTCACAAACCACAGTCAAATCTTGTTATTTCTACCTTAATAACAGCCCCCCATGTAGTTTTCCTCTCCATTCATACGGCCACATCCCCAATTCAGGTCCTTATCACCTCTCACCTGGCCTGCTGCAATAGCCTTCTGATTGATCTCCCTGTCTCCAGTAACCTCTTCCTCTAATCCATTGTCACCCAGTTGCCAGGGTTATTTTTCTAAAGCATAGGTCTGAACCTATCACCTTCTACTCAATGAGCTTGGTGATTCCTTTTTACCTCCAGAATCAAATGTAAATTCTGGGCATTTAAAGCTTTTTATAAGCTGGACCCCACCCTACTTTCTCATTTTCCTTTTCTTTTTCTTTACTGTCTTCCTCATTAGATCATAAGCTCTGTCAGGGCAGCAATTGTCTTTCTTACTTGTATCCCCAGCACTTGGCAGAGTGCCTGGCACATAAAAGACATTTCATAAATGATTATTGACTATAATTGACTATAAAATATAATAATAACAATACCTGCCTCCCGGAGCTGATTAAGGAACAAATAATATTTATAAAGAATTTAACACAGTGCTAGCTAAATGCTTGACATCTTCCTTCTCTCCCTCCCTTTTTTCCTTCTTTCCTCTCTTCCTTCCTCCTGTTCTTCCATCCATCTATCTTTCCTTCTCTCCCTCCCTTTTTTCCTTCTTTCCTCTCTTCCTTCCTCCTGTCCTTCAATCCATCTGTCCTCCCTCCCTCCCTGTCTTCCTTCTCTGTCTAGACATTGGGATCTTTGAAAATCCACACTAACTTGGAGAGCTTGGTCAAAATGGGTATACCAAATCCCAGGGTGGAATCTACCTGAAGGACTATTAATCCCTCCCTTCTTCCTCTTGCTACAGTCTAAAGACAATCCTATCCAGAGCTCTGGGATGGGTCTGGGGACTCCCCTTTCTGGCAAATGAGATTAGATTGTTTCTACCTTCTAAGGAGACCGACACCTGGTTGTGTCCCCAAGCCCCTCTGCCCTCATCCACCCATTCCTCTGTATTCCTGCCCCAGGTGTTTTATTTGAAGCCATGAATCAACCCCTGTGGGAGCTAAAGCACACCATAATAAAAGATTTTTTGGTTTGGGGTATTACCAGTCTGTCAGATTCTTTTACAGAAACCACCTACTGCCCCAGATCCCCCAAACTGGGATCTTATTTTTGTTCCTGTAGCCCTAGCACCTAGCACAGTGCCTGCACATAGTAGATGCTTAATAAATATAGTATTTGTGAACTGAATACAAGAATGGACCAGAACTCATCTCTTTCTGCCTAGTGCTGAGCTCTACAAACTATGCTGTCATAGAAGGTAACAGCTGGAAGGGATCAAACAATATAACACCTGGAAGGGACCTCAGAGATCACTTAGTCCAATGCTTCCATTTGATAGACTAGGAAACTGGGGCCCAGGGAAGAGGAGTAAGTTAGCCAAGGTCACCCAGTGAGTTAATGGCAGAGTTGGGACTAGAACCCTGAATGGCTGAGCCTTCCTTCAGTCTCCTATTCTCCTTATTGCAGCTCCTCCAGCATCCATTTAATAGCCCCTAATACCACCTCTTACACACACAGCAGACACTTGGCAATGTGTGAAGGCAAGGTAACCCCTAACCACCTGCAGCAGCACCCCTTCTTCCCCCCCCACCATTTAGACTTGCCAATGCTCCCAAGCTCTGGCAGAAGCCAGCTTTGGGTTTCAGACGGGAATCACAACTGGGGTCTAGGATAATTAGACTAAATCAGCCATGTGTATAGCTTTTTTCCCCCTTTAATGGACTGACATCAATGTGGAATTCAGGAAAAGAAGCACTTAATGAAATTATTATTTCATCGCACAGCTGTGCAGGAAAATGGGAAAATGAGGGTGATGGGGAAGTGGGCTCTCCTCCGCTGCAAGAGAAAGCAGTGACAGCTTGTCTCTCTGTCCACAATTGAGTTAATTGTTCAACCCGTTAAGTCCTCCAAAATGTCCAATTAACAGGGGCCAGCAGGGAAACCCAGGAGCCTCCAGGACCTTTGGAATCACTGTCTTCCAAGATTTGGTTGCATGGAAATTTTAGTAGCCAAGTAGAAGGAAGGGAAGCTGGAAATCCAGTATATGGCTTTGTCTCCCCAATGGACCCAGACTTCTGAACCCTAACATCAAAGCAGGCCTGGCCAGACAAGGGAACACATGGGCCTCTCTGTCCAATGGCTCAGACCAGTTTGACTCTATCTATTTGCCAGGGCATCCTGGAAGCAGCAAGCTTTGATGGCCAGCTTCCAAGTGAATCCTGGCTCTGACATTGACTAGTCATTTGACCATTGACAAGATACTTAACTTCCCTGGGCCTCAGTTTCCTCCTAGGTAAAAATGAAGGGGTTGAACTGGATGATCTTTAGGTCATCTCTTCCAGGCTTAAATCCTATGATCCCCGTTAAATCCTTTATTGTGACAAAGACTGCTTTCTGGAAGGGAAGGAATGTCCCAGGAGGCAGGTCTGGCCAGTGAAAAGATTAAAAGTTGATGAAATCTGTCTTCCTTGTCCCACCTCTCCTTTCTGCCTTTTTTCCTGATTCTATGTCAGGCTCTCTGTTACAGCTCTTTGCTGCATTAAATATGTTTGCCTCTAGCAATCTGCCTCTCTTTTTGAAGTAGGTTAGTAAACCAGAGTACCTACCTGGTTAGATTGTTGTTCATTTGTTTTCAGTTATGTCCAATTCTTCATGACCCCATTTAGGGTTTTCTTGACAGAGCTGCTAGAATAGTTTGCCATTTCCTTCTCCAGCTTGTTTTACAGATGAGGAAACCGAGGCACACAGGGTTAAGTGACTTGCACAGAGTCCCACAGCTAGTAAGTGTCTACGACTAGATTTAAACTCCAAAAGAAGAGTCTTCTGGTCTGATGCTCTATCCATCATGCCATCTAGCTGTGCTCAACAAAAGACACTGAGTGGGAACCTCATGAAGCTGCTCTGGTGGCCATTAGCAAATGGAGACAGAAGATCTTATCACACAAAATAAAGAGTTCACCAATGTTTCCTTGGACAATGTGCACCAAATGCCTCCCTGTCCTCCATTTTGTTGGGATCATGCCAAATTAACTTTAATTCCTTTTTTTTTTTAACAAGGTCACTAAACTGACAGGTGAACAAAGTACTATAGATACAAATTACCTAGATTTTAGCAAAACATTTGGTAAATCATCTTATACTATTCTTACAGAGAATCGTGGGAGAAAGAAAAGGAAGATGTTTTTATATAGCAACTGGCATGTGCCAAGCATTGTGCTAAATATATCTTTAAAAACTCTCATCTTCTATCTTAGAAACAATACTGTGTATTTGTTCCAAGGCAGAAGAGTGGTAAGAGCTAGGCAATGGGAATTAAGTGACTTGCTCAGGGTCTCACAGCTAGGACAAATCTGAACCCAGGACCTCTTGTCTCTAGTCCTGGCTCTCAATCTACTGAGCTACCTAGCTGCCCCCCAATGCTTTATAAATATTATCTCATTTGATCTTTATAAAAACTCTGGGAGATGGGTGCTATGGTCCCCATTTTACAGTTGAGGAAACTGAGTTTATGGTCACACAACTCATAAGTACTGAAATCTTTGTTTGAACTGATTCCATGCCCAGGGTTCTATCCACTGTGCCACCTTACTGTCTCTAGATAAGAGTGGGCTACATGATAACACAACTGCATGGATTAGGAACTACCTTGGCTGGTTGGAATCAGAGAAACTTGATGTTAACTCAGAAGAAGGTCTTCCTTCAGTGTAGTGCCCCAAAGCTTGGTCTTATGCTAACAAACATTTTTGTCAATGACCTGGATGAAGGCATAAGTGGCACATTTCTCAAATTTCCAGCCAGTTCAAAACTAGCAAGGATGGCAAAGTCAGACTCCCCCCTCCAAAAAAAAAAGATATTTGCAGGTATTTCTTAAAATATGAAATTCAATAAGGATAAATGTAAAGTTTTATCCTGGGTTCCAAAAATTAATTTCAATAGTTTGCCAGAAAAAGATGAAAAGTTTTTGCTGAGGTTCGAGCTCAATGAGTCAGTGGTCTAATGTGGCAGTCCCAAAGCACAACTTCCAGGAATAAGGAGATGATGGTCCCACTCCATTCTGACCTGGTCAGATCACATTGGAAGTAGTGTCCAGTTCCAGGAACCTAATTTCAGAAAGATATCGATAAACCAGAGAGTTCTAGAGGAGGGTATCCAGAATGGGAAGGGGCATCAAATCCATGGTATATGAATACAGGTTGAAAGAATTTGGGATGTTTAGCCTAAGGAAGAGAAAACAGAAAAGGAGAGTAATGTGACAGCCCTCTTCAAGGATCCAATGGGCTCTGTTGAGTCTTTGAGGGTGAAATCATGAGCAATCAGATAACTCAGGCTTCCTGCCAAGACAAACTTGTGGGCAACTAGCTGGGTCCACGGTGAGAATGGGCTGCCTTTGAAGGTCTTGGGTCTCCCTCAGCAAAGGTCTTTATGCCTCCTGGATGAACACATGCCAGGTCCACTGCAGTAGGGATTCTTTTTGGGGTATATGGACTGGGCTAGATGCCAATGAAGATGCAGCCCTAAAATTCTGTACCCTCTGACCCAGACAATCCCAAAGAGGAAAGAAGGGCTCATAAGATGTCCAGGACACAGCTGAGGGGGAACATAGACATGGGGATGAACTAACATAGAGATAAAGCTAACCAGGAACAACAGATGATGCCCCCCCCCCTCATCTTGGGCCACTTCATCATGAATTGATCTTACCTGGCATGTTTTCTCTCCTTCCCCCAAGGAAAAGCAAGTCTGCATCAGTCATAAAATGGGCCAGGCTAGACCATCAGCAGGGATCACAGCTTCCCTACCATGTTTACATAGCCCTTGGGGCTACAATCTTCACCTGCTGATTGGCTGTCCTGCCTTCCTTATTGTACTCACAAATTGCATCAGTATCATGTGTATGTGTATCTACAGATCTCTCCAGATATAGATATATCTTGCTTTATCTGGATAGATACAGATATGTCCATAGGCTTATCCAGAGAGAGGCAGAATAGAGCTACAGAAAGACCATGAGGTGGTGCAGTGGTTAGAGCCATGGACCTGACTCAAAAAGACCTGGGTTCAAATAATTTATCTCATCTGTAAAATGGTGATAATAACAGTACCTATCCACCCCCCAAGGGTTATTGTGAGCCTAAAATGAGATGATATTTGTGAAGTTCTCTGCAAATTTTCAAGTGCTATAAACATAAATGTATAGAGAGAGAATATGTATAAATATGGCTAGTATTTATAATATTTAAATATATATAAATATGGGTGTGTATATACACATACACACACACACAGAGATACAATGGGGGGGGGGGGTAGCATAAAAAAGTGGATACAGAGCTGAACTTAAAGCCAGGAAGAACCAGGTTCAAGTCTTGCTTCTGAAATGTGTCCTAGCAGAGTGGTCTTGGACAAGTCAATTAATTTGTCAGTGCTTTAAGCAACTCTCTAAGTGGTAAGTATATTTGGTGTAGTCCAGCTAATACCCAGAAAAGGAATCTCTATTACGTGGGATCCAGCATGTGAAGACCATTCCTAAAGGAGACCCAGGAACTTCAAAGACATTCCATTCTCCTGGAGGACTGAGATAGTTGCCGAGAAGCCCGTCCTAGCATTAAGCTTGATTTTGCCCATTGTTCCTACTTCCTCTTAGACCTCTAAGACCAAGCAGATTCCTTCAAGAGTTACATTTCAGAGAATGGGCTAACAGGGGTTTCCTCTGCTAGGAGTTCCCTCTAACCAAGAAAATTCCAAATCTAGTCCCTATCTCTATACTGTCTTGTAGTTATCCCTCTGAGGTTAGATTAGATAGGAACTGAATGAATGAATGAATGAATGAGCATCTATTAAGTTATAATTCACTAAGTTCCAAGCCCTGCTCTAAATGATGGAAATGCAAGAACAATCTCTGACCTGGAGGAGATTTCAACTGATTAGGGGAGGGGCAGCTAGGTGACTCAGTGGTAGAAGGTCCTGGGTTCAAATTTGACCTCAGACTCTTCCTAGCTGGAAGTCCTTCAACCCCCATTGCCTAGCCCTTATCACTCTTCTTTCTTGGAACTGATACAAGGTATTGACTAAGACAGAAGGTAAGGGATTTTTTAAAAAATCTATTAAGGGAGATAGCACACAAAGTTAATGAAAATACCCCTTCAGAGAGGTGATCATGTTAGGAGAGAAGAAGGTAGAGAGGAGAGAGGAAAGAGTACATGGCATTTGTCTGGGCAGTTGGGGAGGCTGGAGTTCTCCTGGGTAATGAGTGGGACTCGGGCATGCCCAGACTCCATCAGTCATCTCCCCAGTGTCCTCCTGCACATCGAGAAGGTGTTTCGACAGCATCTTGATGGTGTCTGTTCATGGCTAGACCCCCAGTTACATCTGAAATCGGGCTACAGGGGAGTCAGTCACTAATCAGGAGAGTGAGTTCCAGGGAGGAAGGTTCTTCAGGGCTGAAAAATAATGGTGATGCCTGTACTGACCCAGGGAACTCATAGATAAGGAAAATTCTTCTACTGATGTTGGTCAGTCTTTTCTTTGTAACTTACAGCCTTAGAGGAGTACCAAAGAGTTATGTGACTTGGCCAGGGTCTCAGAGCCTGTATACATCAGGGGCAGGACTTCAACTGAGGTCCTTCTGGCTTGGAAGCCACCTTTCTAGCCTCTCTACCACACTGTCTCTTTTATCCTTGTGATGCTTCTGTACATTTCATGTAAAATTAAATGGTGGTCAATGTTAAAGATGGTTATTTAAATACATTGTATGTTAAAGGTGTGCTTAAAAACACAAATGTGGAACAGCAAGAAAGTGGGAGGACAAGGGTCAAAGTGTTATTATTGGTGCTAGTTGTTGGGGAGAAAAGCAACAATGAGCAAAATGTGTCAGGGCAAGAATGAGAATAGTCTCCATTAGGAGGCTGGAGAGTTGAGAGGTATAGAGGGGAAAAAACTGGAGAAGTAATAACAGAAGAAACATCCTCCTTCAAAGGAGCTGATGGTGATGATGACCTCCTTGGGATGGGCATGAAACAACAGGGAAACAGAGAAGAGAAAGCAGGCTTCTCAGGGGGCTGGATGAAACTGAGCTGGGAAGGCTCTGAACTCTTAGGAGGCTGCTCTGTATCTATGGACCTTGCCCACCAGAGAGTCCTTTCTCTATGATCAAGTTGCTTCTTGGTCTCTGAACAGCCCAGCTGAGGGTGATAAGGCTGGCAGATGACTCACTACTGAAAAAAGTACAGAAAAGATAAGGGAGTGGGAACAACTATTATTACTCATGTTAGAGATAGCAGGACAGAATAGAAAGATTGCTAGACTTGTAACGCTCAACTCAGAATCAAGTCTTAGCTTGTCCACTTACCATTTTCAGAAGCATGACCTTGAGAAGGCCATTTACCCCAAACCTCAGTTTCTTTATCTGTAAAATGAGGATCAAAACCCTGGTACCTTCCTACCATGCAAAATTGTTAGTGGCATAAATGAGATAATGATCACTACGTATGTCTACTATTATTTTTGCAGGTCGTAGATTTCAATGATGCAGAGAGGATTCCTATATTGAGCGAGAGGCTAAACTAGGTCCCCTTTCCTTTCCTTTCCTTTCCTTTCCTTTCCTTTCCTTTCCTTTCCTTTCCTTTCCTTTCCTTTCCTTTCCTTTCCTTTCCTTTCCTTTCCTTTCCTTTCCTTTCCTTTCCTTTCCTTTCCTTTCCTTTCCTTTCCTTTCCTTTCCTTTCCTTTCCTTTCCTTTCCTATTTTCTTTTTCCTATTTTCTTTTTCTTTCTTTTTTTCTATTCTTTCCTTTCCTTTTTTTTTTTTAGAATCCATACCTTCTGTCTTAGAATCAATGCCAGGAAGAGCCACAAGGGAGAAGCAATGGGAGTTCAGTGACTTACCCAGGGTCATACAACTAGGAAGTGCCTAAGGCTGCATTTGAACCCAGAACCTCCCATATTATCAGTCCACTGAACCACTTAGCTGCCCTATGATAGAAGTGGGTGTCCCTTTTAATACAAGTATTCCAGTATTTTATGGTTCTGAAATTCTAGGATTCTATGATCTCTCAGACGTTTTGTGTTCTCCTAGGTTCCTACTACTCTCTCCCCCGATCACTTTCCTCTTCTCCCCACAGGTACAGATATTTCCATTCCTTCCAGGTTTTGACTGCACACACACACATACACACACACACAGAGCTTCATTTTCTTAAAGGAGCTATGTGGCACTTTTTTCCCCTGGTTGAACATCTCCAACACAATTTCCGCAGAGCTGAACAATAGCATTTTGAAACAAAGCTGCACGCTGGTCGCCACAGAGCCCAGTGTTCACCCTACCTAAGCCTTGGTTGTGAGCAGGGACAAAGCAGAGAGGACCCTGCTGGGGCGATGGGGGAGCCCTGGTTTTTGATCCACAGAAACTGAGCTTTTAAAAGTCCTGTCGTTCTGGGGGAGAGGAAAGGGGGCATCCTGTGGCACTTCCACTCCTTGCCCTTCGTGTCTCTGTAGTGAAGGTGGAAAGAAACTAAGCCAGATATGAGTCAAGCTTTAGAGAATGGAATATATTAATAGGAACCATAAATAAATACAGATCTGGGGATGTCAGAACGGGACTGGAGCTGAACAATAGCTAGAAGTCCGGGGAGTTGGGGGAGGGTTCATCACCAGCAAACACTCCCAATATCTGCACCCCCAAGCAAACCGCTCTGCCTCCCCCTCATGTCCCAGGCTGGGTATTCAGTCAGGACCCACCCAGCCTTATAGACCAGGCTAGACCCCACAATCGATTCAGAGAAGCTGGGTCATTGACAGTTAAAAAAACAAAACAGCTCTTCCCTTTGGATAACCATGAAAGCTTGCTCTGTCTCGATACCTGTTTTGCTGTTATTATTCTGCTTGAAGATTGCTAAGAGATGAGGAATTAGCTGCTAGTGTCCAGACAAGGATGGGGTGAGGTCTGCCCGGGTTCTGGAAGACCGTGGAGCATGTCCATTAGGCAGGGGCAATAATACTCATAGCTCAAGAGTATCTACCATTCAGATGATCAAACATCTACATAAGGGAACGTCTTGATCTACCTCCAACCTCTCAAAATGTAAGGAATGTGATGGGGCAGCTAGGTGGCTCAGTGGATTGAGGCCAAGCCTAGAGATCTCCGCTCAGTCTTCATGTTTGAAGCACCCTTCTTCTTTCTTTGGGTAACTCCCCTACCACCCATCATACTACCTGAAATGGCCCCATTAGAGCATCACTGTTATTGTTGTTCAGTTTTGTCTGACTCTTTGTGACCCCATTTTGGGTTTTCTTGGCAAAGATACTGGAGTGATTTGTCCTTTCCCAACTCATTTTACAGATAAGGAAGCTGAGTCAGACAGAGGTTAAGTGATTTGTTCAAGGAAATGGTTTTCCAATTTCATCTCCATTCATTTTACAGATAAGAAACTGAGGTAAACTGGGACATAACTGTCCCAGGATCAAGCAACTAGTAAGTGAGGCTGGATTTGAACTCATGAAATTGAGTCTTCCTAAATCCAGGATCAGCACTCTCTCTACTCTGTACTAACTAGCTACCCTAGAATATCATTTCCTTGAGCAAAAAAACATTGTTTTCTCTTAAAATTTAAATGTTCCTGGGAAGGAGAGTCATTTAGTCTTGCCTTCCAAGCACCCATGCCTGAGATCAGGGCTTCTTGGAGACACATGACAAGGAAGATGTGAAGGGACAAGAGGGAAAGGGTCCAAGTATGAACCCTGGGGACTCTTAGAATAGGAGGCTCATAGGCTCAGAGGAGAGGTGGGGAGACCTAAGGAGAGTAGGTACTATGCCATCTTCTCAGCTCTGCCAAAGACCATCTTGGGAAACAACACTGGGTGAGAATCAAATAATGCCCACTTTCTCCCCAAGCAATTTCCATATCTCCTCCTGACCTTCATCTCTCTATAAGAATCTCTGGAATGGAATCTCTGGAATTGCTGATTCTGATTTATTTTAGTTGGCTCTTGGCTTCACCTTGGTTTAGTCATTCATTGCTTTGTAAACCATTATTTGGAATGACTCCTTCTTAAAGAAGCCAAGCTTTGCCACTAATTGATTGTGTGACCTTGAGTATGTCATTTCCTCTCTCTTGGTCTCAGTTTCCTCATTCCCAAACAGAAAAGATTAGACTAGACGCTTTCAAGGTCCTTTCCAGCTTATATTTATAATTCCATAATTAACATTCTATGTTTTAAAGTCTTTTTCATTTCTAACGTTCTGTATTCTAAGGTTCCTTTCAATGTTTATAATCTGTGTCCTAAAGCCCCTTTCAACTTTGACTTGTGTCCTAGTTGGCCCCTTTTAGTTTTGACAATAAATGTGCCTTCTAGCTCTGACATTCTATGTTCTAGGTCCCTCCCAGCTCTAGTATTCTGTGTACTAAAGCCCCTTCTAGCTCTAACATTCTGTGTCCTAAGACCTCTTCCAAGTCTGTCATTCCATGTTCTAAGGTACCCTTCCAGATCTGACATTCTCTTTCCTAAAGCCCCTCCTCAATCTAATATTCTGTTTGAGGGTTCCTTCCCACTCTGGCATTCAATGTTCCAAGACCTTTCCAGCTCCAATATTCTGTATCCTAAGGACCCTTCCAGCTCTAGCACTCTGTGTCCTAAGACCTCTTCTCACTACAACATTTTGTGTTCTAATGTCCCTTCCAGCTCTGTCATTTTGTGTTCCAAGATCCTTTGCAGCTCTATTATTTCATGATTCTCTAACCTGCTGTCAGATAACAGAACCTAACCATCTTAAAAATATCCCTAAGAATCTAAACAGCTTCGAAAACATCAACAACTACAATTAAATAAATGCATTTAAAATCTGCTGTTCTGGTGAACTCTCCACACAGCAGATGGTCTCTAGTTCAGCAATTTTCTACCCCTAGCCTAGGGATTTCCAGTCCTAACTCTATGACACAACAGGGTTTCTCTCTCCATTGATCTCAAGGACTATGGGAAATTAAAGCAAGAATTCTCCAAATGAAATGAATTTTCATTTAATTTAATTTTGTAAATAAACATATGATACCACCACTACCACCACCACTGCTGGCCACGGCCACTTTTCCCACTTCCTCTTTTGTTTACTCAGGCCAGTATGTTCAATTACAGAATAAATATAGGCTTCTCTAGATTCTTCCCTGAGCCTTTTCAGGGCACTTTACCTCTTTCTTCTGCACTTCTGGTACCAACCTGTGTCTCATCCTAAAGGGAACTGAATCTCAAAGTTGGCACTCCTTGGAGGCAAAGTTAAAAAACAGAGTCAATGATTGGCTCTTGGTACCTGATGAGGTCAGCCAATCTGACCTATAAAAATCTTCCTATGTGCCCTTTCACCTGTATCTTCTTCCTTACCCCCCTCTTCCTTACACTCAATCTGAATTTAATTTCCAGAGACTCTTGTACTCAGGTAGTTGTCTACTAATCCTTCACACAAATGGAGAATTTATTAAGCACTTCACTGTGTAGTAAGCACTGGGGATACAATGAAAGTCAAGACAGTTCCTGCTCTCAGGGAGCTCCCAGTCTGATGGAGAGAGAAAACCTGGAAGGTTTTAGCTGTAAATCAGATGGTAAAGTCCTATAATCCTTAGGGTACAGCCACAAAGCAGAAGTTAATAATGCTGCTTCTTTAATGCCATGTCCACTAATAAAACATCAATTTCTGATGCTGACCCATTTGACAAGCCAGGAATTTTAGTGGCAAGTCCTTAATGGAAGGAAGTTCTTTGATAAAAGACCCTTTTCTGGTCTTCAGTGGCCATGATTATAGCACCTGAATGAGCAGGGGCCAGGATGCATTTCGACAGGGGCTGCTTCCCAGGATGATGGATGAAAGCTCTGGGATGTAAGTAAGGGGATTCCCAAAACTCTTGGCCTCAATGTTCTGGACTGGAAGCAATGGGATTCCCAGGACTATAGGCTCAGGGACTTGAGCTATAAACAATGGGATCCCCAATATTCAGGGCCCTGGGCTGGAATTAATGGGATGCCCAAAGCTCTTGGACTCAGGGTCCTGGAGTATCTCCATTTGAGTTTGAAAGGAGGTAGAAAAGGTAATCATTGTGATTTGACTTGCTGGCATATACAATCTCCTGTCTTTCAGGGTGCCCTACTATTTCAGCAAGGTTCCTGTGTGGGGCAATTGGTTGGTAGTTAGTAGTGATGACTGGCCCCTTCTCTACATGAGATTGAGGGTCATCTGCAAGGTGCTGCCACTCTTGGGGTTTCTCTGCCTATCTGATTAATATGATCATAGAGCCACAGAAATAGAGTAAAAAAGTGATCTTAGAACTCATTCAGCCTGACTTATCTCAATGAGGAAACTGAGGACCCGGAGGTTAGGTGACTTGCCTAAAGTCAAGCAAGGAATAAATGTCAGAAGATGGCCTATTGGTTCTAGAGCTATGATCCTTAATCAAATGGTAACCTAGATTTTATTCCTGGACTCTAAAGTCAATGATAAGATGAGATGAGTGACAGAGACAGGAAGAAACAGACAGAAAAGACAAAACAGAGAAAGAGAGAGAGAGAGAGAGAGAGAGAGAGAGAGAGAGAGAGAGAGAGAGAGAGAGAGAGAGAGAGAGAGAGAGAGAGAGAGAGAGAGAGAGAGAGAGAGTCAGAAGTGGGAAGATGGGATAAAGTTACAGGGATATCGAAATGCTCTTTCCACCATACCATGGTGAGGCTGTGGAAGGGGTTCTTGGTCAGCTTTGGATTGATTATATATGTGACTTCTGAGGTTTCTTCCAAATCTAAGAGCCTACAAGTCAGATCTGGGGTTCCAACCCAGTTCTCTTGAATTCAAGCTTTCTTCTACATGGCTCTGCCTCTCCTGAAAGCCCCAGGATCCTTGAGTCATGGAATCCCTGAGTTGGATCAGCCAATACTTTCACAAAACAACAAGCTTCCTGTTGCCTTTCAAGAAATTTCCATCACTAAGGGTGAAAACAACCCCAGAACAAGAAATGCAGTCTAACTCAACTGCGTTTCAATTTCTGAGTAATAATGACAAAATAAGGAGGTAGGCTTGCCAGCAGACGGGCTGGCAGCCTCTGCTTGGACCCCGTCGGGCAGCTGGAATCCAACGAGACACTTCACAGCTCAGCCTGGATCTGGGGGCCTGCATGACTGCATGAAGCCAGAGTGTCTTAAGAAGGAGCCACTCTTTTGTTGTCGTTGTTCCAACACCTTCATTCTATGCCTTCTGCCCCTTGGCCCTCCTTCCTTTATCCTTCCTCCTCCTCCCTTAGTCCTTCACCTCCTCCTCTTCCTCATCCATTCTCTCCCCTTCCTGGTCTTCTTTCCTTCTTCATCTTTTTCATCATCTTCCCTTTCTCTCTACCCTCCTCTTCTTTTCCCCTTTCTTTCTTCCTCTCCTTCCTCCCTCCCTTGCCTCTGCTCCCTCCCTTTTCCCTTTCCTTTTCCTCCCCAGCCTTCCCCTCTGATTCCAAGAAGACAATCGCTTGCTGTATATCACTAGCCTGTTTAAAAGGAGAGATGAAAACAGGAGGAGAACAACTTAATTGAACCTTGCATTGTGTTCCTCTGAAGGCAGCTGACCTCCTCCCTCCCCAGCAGTCCTGGCTCCACCGGGCTCTGGTGAATGCCTTAATTAAAGACAATGAGGCGCGTTCCCGATCCCCACTCCCTAGCCCACTTTGCCAGGCTGCTGCGCTGCTGGGGGCCAGCTAGGCAGTGCCAGACAACCCTTCACTAACGTGCCAAGGCTGCTGCTGAGGGCGTTTGCTAGTTTACAAAGACCACGTGAAGAGGGAGGGGGAAGAGGAGGGGGAGGAAAAAAGGGAGGGGGGGAGAGGGAGACAGAGAGAGGGAGACAGAGAAAAAAGAGAGAGGGAGGAAGGGAGAGAAACAGAGAGGGAGAGAGAGAGGGAGAGAGAAAGGAGAGAGGGAGAGAGGGAGAGAGAGAAGAGAGACGGAGAGGGAGAGAGAAAGAGAGAAAGGTAGAGAGGAGAGAGGGGGGGAGGGAGGGAGAGGGGGGATTGGTTCTTGTTCCCCCTACCCCACACAGGCTTCTGACTGATCTACCAAGGAGCTGCTGAAATGGGGGTCCAGGGTTCCCATCTCCCGCTCAGTCATCACACTCAGTCATCACACTCAGTCTTTCCTATCCCCATTGGCTTTGCTTCTCAGTTATGCTTCTAAGATGTTGAGCAGACACGTTTTCTGCCAAGGTGATTTTTTTCCAAGTATAAACCAAACATAATGAAGGAGGGAAATCTGGTGGAAAATCATATGTATATGCATATATATGTATATGTATATCCTGCATTCCCAACCAACTATAGCAGAGGCACCTTTTGGATCATCTGCTGTTTTGGATTCTCCCAGCATTTTCCATTAACACAGAATGTTAAGAGATTGTCTGACCTTGGGCAAGTTTCTTTATTTTCCTGGACTTTGGTCCCCCCCCCCAAAGGGCTAGACTAGAAGATCCCCACAGTCTCCTCCAGTTCCAACATCCTGTGGCTTTTGGATCCTATGATTAGAGTTGGATTGGACACAACCTCTCATTTTCCAGGAGAGGTTGGGGGACTTACTTCTTGCCCAAGGTCACACAACTAGTGACCTCTGAGGCAGGATTTGAACCAAGCTCTCCCTGTCCATTACACTATGCTACCTTTAATGTCCTATATTCTAACGTCCCTATCAGGTCTAATTTTCTATGTTCTAAAGTCCAAGCTCTGATATTCTATGTTCTTAAGGTCCCTCCAAGCTCTGACATTCTACATTATAAGGTACTTCCCAACTCTCACAATCAATGTACCAGTCCTAAGCTCTGATATTCTGCATTCTTAAGGTAGTTCCAAGCTCTTGACATTCTATGTTCTAAGTTCCTTTCTCTCTAGGACATCCCCTGTTCTAGATGCCTCCCAGCTTTGACATTCTATGCTCTAAAGTCCTTTTAAGCTCTGATATTCTGTGTTCTTCAGATCCCTCCCAACGTTGACATTCTATATTCTAAGGTCCTTTCTAACTCTCACATTCTATGTACTAGAGTCCTTCTAAGCTCTGATATTCTACATGCTTTAGGTCCCTCCTAGCTCTGACATTCTATGTTCTGAGGTCCTTTCCAGTTCCAACCATTCCAAGCCCTCCTAGTCTATATTCCTTTTTTTTAAACCCTGACCTTCCATCTTAGAATCAATACTGTGTCTTTTTTCCAAGGCAGAAGAGTGGCAAGAGCTAGGAAATGGGAGTTAAGTGACTTGCCCAGGGTCACACAGCTAGGAAGTGTCTGAGACCAGATTTGAACCCCCAAGAACCCCAGGATCTCCTTCTCTAGGCCTGGCTCTCAATCCACTAAGCCACCCACCTACCCCCTCATAGACTACATTTCATAGTCTATATTCTCAAGTCTCCTTTGGGTCTAATTTTCCATATGTCTCTTTCTAGGCAACCATGTAGGAGGTGCTTTTAGTCACAACAGAGCCTGCCTCTTAAAGCAGTTTGCTATGGTGAAATCCTGACCTAACTGGTACTGTTAACCTTCTTCTCTTCAGAACTGAGCAGAAACTGTCAAATGAGTGGGTAAAGGCAACAAGAAATCTAACTTTTTCTTATGCACGACTAGATGAATGAGGTTATAAAAAGTGGGACAGACTTGCCTAGAGAAAGGCATGGACTTTAATAATTAATGATGGAGACAGCTAGGTGACTCAGTGCCTGGAGATGGGAGGTCCTAGGTTCAAATCTGGCCTCAGACACTTCCTAGCTGGGTGACCCTGGACAAGTCACTTTACCCTCATTGCCTAGCCCTTATCACTCTTCTACCTTGGAACCAATATGTAGTATTGATTTCAATACGGATGGTAAAGGTTAAAAAATAAAGTTAATAATGGTCTTAGAGCAACCAAGACCTCCCAATACTCCATCTCCTGGCCTCTTTCTTTGCACAGGCTGGACCCCATGCCTAGAAGACACTCCTTCTTGGCCTTTGTATCTTGGAATTTTTATCTCCCATAAGGTGTAGCTCAGTCACTTCCTTCAAGAAATCTTTACTGATTCCCACAGTTGTTAGAACATCCTACCAAATTACCTTTTATTTAGTTAAATCCATTTTGTATCTACTTCTCTGTGCATATGGTACAACCCCTCACAAATACAGACTCCTTGCAGACAGGGCCTGTTTCTTTCTTGTCTTTATATTCCAAGCCCAGGGCCTAGCAATGTAGTAAATAATAAATTTATTATTTATAATAAAATAATAAATGTCAATAATAAATGACTCAAAAGTAGGGTCAGAACTGTGGGAGTGTGACTTTCCCAGTGGCTAAAGGGATTTGGAAGACAGAGAGGCTCAGCATAAAGTATTGAGGCAGCTAGTTGAAGTAGTGGATGGGGTGCTGACATCCAGGAAGACGTGACAGTCAGGAAGCCCTGAATTTGAATTCTGCCATAACCCTTAATCGTATGAGCCAGAGCAAGTCACTTAACCCTTCTTGGCTTTGGTTCTTTTATCTAGAAAATGGGGATAATCTCTGTCACAGATTTATCATGAGGATATGTATATATGCATGTAGACACATATACATCTATAGGTAGATGGCCTTTCAAAACCTTAAAATATTTTATAAATATTAACTATTATTATTACTATAGACCAGCAAGTTAATGGTGGCAGCTGGAGTTGGGTTGAGCTCCTTTCCAAGATAAATTGGGGGGGGGGGCATGTCGGAAGGGAGGTTCAGTGGAGATGGAGTAGGAACAGTCATGAAGGATCCCCCTCCCTTTTGTTCCTTTGATTTTCCCTATTAACAGGAAGGTAGAGTCAATCTCATGTCTAGACATCTGAGCAGGGAGTGATCTGGCTGATTTGACCTCAACTTCCTAATCAAAAAGATCATAGATCTAAGGCCAGAGAGAACCTTAGAGATGTGGTTGGTTTTTTTACCTATTGAGAAACTAAAGAGCAAAGGAGTTGATTTCCTCAAGGTCATACATGGAATAACCCATTTCCAGGGTTCCATCAGCATTAAGATGGCCCACTGAGGAGTTTCAGATTGCCAAGTATAAGGTGGATTCCTCTTAAATGGCCAAAGGAGGAACCCTTGGGAGGAGACAGAATGAAGAGCCACAGGAAGATGGGAATGGCTCAACAATGATTATCATGATGACGATGATGATGATGAAGAAAGGAAAGGGATTCCCCTCCATGTCAGTTGATATAGTAATAGACTATATTCACACATACTTAGGTTTTAATGTGTTAGCAAGCTGTTAACACCCTCATATCCTTTTACAAGTTGGAACACCTCTGGTGGCTCCCTTTACAAATAGGAACACCTCCAGTGTAAGAAGGAAACAAAATCATTAATGAAGCAAAAAAACAAACAAACAAAATGGGCCACGCCTTTACAGGGCTTGAAATAGCTAATTCCTAAAGACAAAGTTCTGTAGTTCTAGACTGTAGGCCAGAAGCATCCTGAGAAAGAGAACCTGTTTCTCCTAAAAGGAGGAAACAGGGAGATTTCCCTCTTTTCCCCTCCTCCGTCCACCATGGCTCCTAATCTTTCCAGAAGGAGATATTCCATCCAACAGTTAGATAGCCAGTTCAAAAGAGTTCCAAGTGTAGTTGATGGAGCTAAAACACACACTCTACAGACCTGGACAGAGATAGGGAGGCCAGTGGCAACTTCAAGGAGTGGTGCTGATAGCCACTAAGAAGTCACTATAGATTCAGGAGAGATTTAGCCCTAACTGCCATCAATGGAACCACAGAGAAGATTCCTCAAGGATAGAAGGTTTTTTCTGGAGCTACAGTACAAGAACTGTGAGTTGCCATGCTCTTGTGTTCCATACATAGTCTGGCGTCCCACTACCATTACATGGGAAGTTTGTCTAGTCTTCACACAGATGCTCTCTTTGGTTGTGGGAGCCTGTTCCCTAGGTTTATGGGGAGGGCAGTTTTATAGCTATTATTTTTATTGTATCATCTTAGTAAATACCTTTGCTAAGACCTAATTGTGTCTACCAGATGACTGTTAATTGGAAGCATGCTAGTGGGGACTAATGAGCTATAATATTATGAATAGAGAATCTCCAGAGAACTATAGGATGCCCCACCATGAGAATAGCAGCTACCTCTAGGGACCTAATTTGAGAGTGCCAATGCCAAGTTGGGGGAATAGCCTGAAGGCAGAATAACAATTATCATCTTAAAATTTGATAGGTCATTTGTTCTCATCTACATAAGTCTCTTCTTAACAGTACAAATGGCAACCCATTCAGACCTTTTCTGGTGCAACTTCCTTTAAGCCTTACACAAATTCAGTGGACTTGTGGAATACTTCAGAATCTCTTGGCATTGTGTGGGTACCTTAAATTACTTCCTGCATGGCCCACCTCCTCTCCTCTGGTATCTTTCTCACTACATTTCCTGTGCGATTCTTTATTGGTCCTTATGTCTACCATGTGTCCTTCCACAGAACTTGCACAACATTGGTCCCATCAAAATGTCTTCTATTCCTTCAGCAGCTTACAATTTTACAGAGCACTTTCCCCAGAACAGTCTTTTGTTCTCAATCACCAAACATTTATTAGGCATCTACTATATACACCAGGCAATTAAGTGCTGGGGATACAAAAGAAAAAGCCTTCTGCCCTGGAGGAGCTCAGTCTCATAAGGGGGACAACAAGCAAACAACTGTGTCCTGAGGAGCTGAGTGCAGGATAAATTGGAGATAATCAACAAAGGGAAAGCCCTGGAACTAAGGAGAAATGGAGAAGACTTACTATAGAAGGTGGGATTTTAGGTGGTATATGAAGGAAGCCAGAGAAGCCAAGAGGCAGAAACGAAGAGGGAGAGAATTTAAGACAAAGGGAATGGCCAGTGCTAATACCCCACATTGGGAAATAGTCTTGTATGACATTTCCCTAAGGCTTTAAGGTTTCCAAGTGCTTTATACACTTATCTCATTTAATCATCTCAACACTGTGAGATAAGCACTAGAAGATATTAAGATTACTCACTTGAGAGAAGAAAATGAAGTCTTTATGATGTTAAGAGATAGTTATAAAACTAAAAAGTATCAGAAATGGAATTTGGACCTAGGTGTCACCTGTCTCCAAGTCCACTCTCTCTCCATTGAACCCAGATACAGATGAAGAAACTGAGGCCTAGAGAACTTGACCAGAGGCTTGCTCTCAAATTAATTCTCACTCTAAACCCAATGCTCAGCATGATGGTATGAGTTGGAAGACACCTTGCAGGGATTCAGGTTCAATCCCCTGACTCTAAAATCTTGAAGGGGAGGTGTAACAAGTCCAATGGCACAAGTGAATTTGTTGTTGAACTGGAACTAAAACTTATATCCTCCAACTCCCATTCATTTAAAAAAAAACAAAACACTTATTTTCCATACTAGAATCGAGACTGTGTACTGTCCAAGGCAGAAGAGTCATAAGAGCAAGGCAATGGTCTTTAACTGACTTGTCCTGGGTCCCACTAGCTAGGAAGTATCTGAGGCCAGATTTGAACCCAGGACTTCCAAACTCTGGGCCTGGCTTTCAGTCTACTGAGCCATTAGATGTCTCCTCCACTCCCATTCTTTCCAGCAGACCAGCTAGGAAAGGTTTTGGGGAGAAGGAGAGAGAAAAGAATTCATATCTATATAATAAAAGCTAGAGGCTTCAATGATTTCATAGCCTAAGGAGTCATTCCTTACCAAAGCAATATCTCTCTAGGGCCATGGAGGCAAACCTATGGCATGTGTGCCAGAGGTGGGGCACTCAGAGCCCTCTCTGTGGGCATATACATCATCACCCCAGCACGGAGTTTGCCAGGATTCATTAGCAGAAATCCAAAGGGACAGAGAGTGGGGGGTGCCCAGGCTGCTCCCCCCTCTCCATGGCCACCTGAGGACATTTCTCATATCACCTGCTCCTCTAAAAGGTCTGCCATAAAAATAGGACAAGGAGGGGATGCCCTTCAATTGGGGAATGGCTGAATAAATTGTGGTATATGTTGGTGATGGAATACTATTGTGCTCAAAGGAATAATAAAGTTGAGGAATTCCATGGAGTCTGGAACAACCTCCAGGATTTGATGCAGCATGAGAGGAGCAGAACCAGGAGAACATTGTACACAGAGACTAATACACTGTGGTACAATCAAATGTAATGGACTTCTCCATTAGTGTCAATGCAGTGATCCCGAACAACTCAGAGGAACCTATAAGAAAAACCACTATCCACATCCAGAGGAAACACTGCGGGAGTAAAAATACCAAGGAAAAACAACTGCTTGAATACATGGGTTGAAGGCATATTGTTAGGGATATAGACTCTAAATGAACATCCTAGTGTAAACATCAACATGGAAATGGGTTCTGATCAAGGACACATGTAATACCCAATGAAATTGCGTGTTGGCTGCGGGAAGAGTGGGTGGAGGGGAAGGAAGGAAATAATGTGATTATTGTAACCAAGGAATAATGTTCTAAATTGACTAAATAAACTTTTTCAAATGAGAAAAAATTAAAAAATAAAAGGTATGCCATCACTGTTCTAGGTAGAGAGCCTGGGGCCAGAAATAGGAGTAAATGTCTTTCTTTCTCTAAACTTCTGAAAATGAAAGGAATGGACTTAACATCCTTTCCACATCTAATATTCTATGAACTAATCAATTGTGCTATCTGCTTACTGACCAAGGAGAACCCTGAGCTCATTAAAAAGGAGTGACTACAAGAAGTGGTTGATATCTACCAAGACCCTTCAATGACATTATCCTTTAGCAGAGGTGTTGACTATTGTGAAGATTGGATTTAGCTATCTCTTGATTTTAACAATGAAGATACTTAGATCTTCCTTTATTGTGAAGATTAAATTGTAATCCCCTGATTGTAACAATGAAGGTACTTAGTTCTTCCTTTATTGGGAAGATTGAATTGAACTAACCAAAAAAGGTATAATCTAACCAAAGAAGGTGTGAACTAAAGAGTGGGCAGTCCTGGAGAGAGCATCTGCTGTGATTGGTAGACATGAAATTTAGGGGAGGTGACACAAGAGAAAAAGATCTTTAAAAAGAGGGCCACAGAGGCCAGATGGATTCATTCAATAGTCGAGCATTTGAGATTCATGATAGAGTGAAGAAGAGTCACTCAGAGGAGAAACTGGAAGACAGACACTCAGACTTAGCTGTGGAACTGGACCCCTGGAGGAGCTCATGCATAAGCCCTCAGACTGCTTTCCTTTTAGATGGTCACACCCTTGTGAGTGAAAGGCTGACTTAGTAACCCTTCCTTTCTGGAGGCATAAACCTCTGAGAAAGGCTCATCGTCTTGAGACTCTTTTCCCTGATTAGGGCCTTAGAATTTCTACCTGGCTCAGAGGAAACCGGGATTTTCTCTCTCTTTCATTCCTTTATATCTTCTCTCTATTGTAAATAAATGACCATAAATTTATATTCCATTCAATTTAGTAATCCATTTTGGGATTTAGAAATTAAAAATCCCTGGCAACCACCAATTTAAACCAATTTAATATTCAAGTCCAACCACATAAAAAAAATTTAACACTCTTTGAGGGGTCTGAGGCAAATCCATCAGTCATTGTAGGAGAAGCACTTGTTGCTTTGTCCCATTGGAGATACAACTGATGTGTCTGTGCTTAAGAAAACCATGGTCATGAGAGAAGAGAGGCAGAACAATTTAAGTTGGGAGGAAAGTCCATGTAATTCAAAAAGCTAGGTCATGTTGGTTGAAGGATGTCCATGGAACTCTAAAATTCTAAGAGTTAAGATAAATGGAAAGATTAAGCTAGGTACAAATTCAGGACAGAGAAGTCTTACCAGACCAAGAAGTCAAAATATAAAAACTGTTGGAAAGTCGACCATTTGTCTGACTCAATTGAATTTCCTCAAAGCTTTGCTTTTGTCCCTCTACTGTATGGGCTCCCAACCAAGCCTTCTCCTGACTCAGCTATCCCTCTCAGTCCATGAGTTCGATTCATTGGAATTATTGGCTGAATTCTGTTGACCCCTCCCAGGCACAGGTCTGAGTTCTCCCTGGGAATCTTCATAAAGTACTTTATCTTGAGGGGGGGGGGGGTCTTTGATAAGGTCTACCATGTCAACTTTTGCTCATAGTCTTTGAATCTTTGAAGCTCTTGTGTTTGCAATCCTATGGTGATGGGCCCAGAATTCTTATAGGGTGGAGCCATTCATCTCAGGATTTTAGACAGCAAGCAGCCCTTCAAGAGGCCCTAACTTTGGACTATTGACTTACTATGACAAAGAACAAAGCATTCCATGGAGAGAGGCTATTCAAAAAGCCATCCCCTGAAAAACTGTGGGAGTAAAAACAACTGCTTGATTACATGGGCCGAGGGGGATATGATTGGGGATATAGACCCTAAGTGAACATCCTAGTGCAAACATCAACAGCATGGAAATAGGCTCTGGTCAAGGACACATGTAATACCCAGTGGAATTGCGTGCCGGTTACAGGAAGGGTGGAGGGAGGGGAAGGAGGAATAGAATATGATTTTTGTAACCAATGAATAATGTCTGAAATTGACAATAAATAAATAAAAAGTCATCCCCTGAATGACAGAACAGGGTAGAATCAGAGTCTGTCAGGTGCAAAGGAATCTGCCAGAACCAGCAGTAGGAGTTGTAGGATCCTCGTGTTTGGGCTCTCATTGGGAGATGGAGTGAAGGATCATCTCTAAGGAGCATGGGACTAGGAAATCTATGTAGTCTAAAGCTATCCCTAAGTGACTGTGGGAACCAAGCCTGTCTTTAGGGGGTATATGGGAGTTCTGAGGATCCTCAAGGACACAAATATCTGGGCAAAGCATACATATTCCCCCAAGAAATAAAAGTAGGTTAAAATATACAAGAAGTAGGAATTTTCAACTGGGAAGTGAATAGGTCTATGGCTGAGGTTAGGATTCTATTCATGGGCACAATTATGTCTCAGTCTGCAAGTGGGGCTACTGCTTAGGCCAAAGCCAAGAAGCATAATAAAGACTGATGCTGGCCTGCATGTCTCTCACCACTGCCTCAGCCTACCACCATGCTCCGTGCCCATTCTTAAACAGGGTTTCCCCAGAAGTGGCACTCCTCCAGCCTGTCTGTGATGGCAACCTTGCAGATGGTGCTTGGTCTGGGTAAGCCCAAGTCAGGCCTAGTAGTGAAAGGACAGATTACTGCACAGATGTAGAACTCAAATCATTGAGGATTCAGTGTAAGGGGAAACCTATAAATACCCAGACTCCCTTCAGTTGGGAAGATTAACCACAAAGCAATTAGGAGAAAGCTGAAGAAAGCTTTCTCATTTGGAGAAAACATCATTGGCTTCCTGTAACACAAAGATTAAAGCAATGAGTAGGCAGGTTTCCTATACCCTTCTTCCCCTGTTAGGACAGCCATAGAAGCCCAATTCTACTCCCTTATTTTATAAATGGGAGATCTGAAGCCCAGAGTAGAAACAATTGGTCCAAAGTTGTGACAGTGGTAGAGCTAGAATCCAGGTCTCCTATCTACAAATTCAAGATTTCTATCCCTAACCCATACTTCCCTGCCATAAAATTCCTATGGAAATTTTAACCTAGACTCTGTTACACAAACCTCCAGAGGAGTTCAATCCAAATTCCTTCACTGTGCTGAAATTTGGTAGTAGTAAATAGTACTTGGAATAGGCTAGGAGTCTTTTTGTTATACAGAGATTTTTACAGTCTGGAATAAGGGATGGAGGGTCTTGAATCAGAGGGCCTGAGTTCAAGACCCATCTCTGATATATCCTGGATGGCTGATACTAGTTAAATTGCTTACAAGTTACAGAAGGCCACATATCTGCAGTGATGGAGGGAGTTTCTTCACAAACTAATTCTCTGTGCTGATGAAATTACAGGAAAAGCAAAAATTAAAACATAACTGTATTGTCCATATTAAGAGGGGCATTGAGAAGCTGGAACTCATCCAAAAGAAGGTCACCTGTATGGTGAAGGTTCTCCACATTCTATCATTGGGAGGAACAGGGGAACCACAGCTGAAAGAGCTGAGGATCTTTATGACTACAGTCTTCAAATATATCTGTGGAAGTTGAAGCAAAATGGTCCTAAGCAATACCAGAGGGCAAAATTAGGAGGAGAAGGTATGCTAAAGAGAGATGTATTTATTTCACTCAAAAAGAGTTCAGTCAAAGCTTTCCAACAAAGAAATGGACTCACTGATGAAATGCTGAGCTCTCTATCTATGGAAGTATTCAAGCAAGGTTGTCCTTCTCAGGGATGCTGTAGAAGGTGATTATTGCCTTGAGTAGAGATTGTACAAGGTGATCTCTGAGATCCCTTCCAACCTAAGACTCTAAAAATCAAAGTACATTTTAGATCATAGGCACTAGGCATTATAATCAATTGAGGCTCTTCTTCCAGGAACACTATCATTCAGTATCATGACTTTATGATATGTTTCAGAAAGCAAACTATTTGGGCTGATGGTCAGAATTTGTTCATCTGTGGGGTATACTTTGACCTTACCTTGATTTTCCCCATATAACAACTTGGGTTTTTTTTTAAACCTTATCTTCCTGCTTAGAATCAATACTATTTATTGGTTCCAAAGCAAAAAAAGTAGTAAGGGCTAGGTGATGGGGGTTAAATGACTTGCCCAAGGTCACACAGCCAGGAAGTATCTGAGGCTAGATTTGAAACAAGGATCTCCCATCTCTAGACCTGACCTTCAACTTAGTGAGTCACTTAGCTGCCCCTACAACTATACTAGCCATGTTAGTTGAACTGTGCCTTACCCCCTGACTTTCCCTCTCCTCACTTTGGTCATTTCTCCCCTTGCTCATCCCCTTCTTCCATGGTCCCAGTCATCCAATGCTAGCCCTAGTCCTAACTCTAGAGGATAAGGTATGACCACTATGGCCCAGTGCCACCCCCAGCCATTGGCTCAACCTCTATCACCTCCCTGGCATGGCCATTGCCATTATTACTCCTGAATACTTTCCATGATTTGCTCTGGGTTGAGGGGAGAAAGGTGAAGATGATGGTAAGACCTTTTGTCAGCTAAATGCCACAGTCCTCAACTCTCCGGGAATTCCCCAACTATCATGGATCAATACTTCAGGTTTTCCACAAATCACTGGAAATCTCCCTTTGACTTTGGTTTCATGAATTCCCCTGAAATCCTGAAATCCTGAAACAGAATTCCTTTCCATCTCCTTCAGTCTGGCTACCTTACCCCTACGAGAGCTGGGATGCCATAGCACTCTTTGCCACTAGGTGCCATTGCCTAGTCTTGAAAGTTCGTAAATTCAACCAGCCTTGGAGATGGACAGGCCAGTCATTTTGCCTAACCCTCTGCTAGAGGAAGAAACCCCCTTTTCGGATTCTGGAGAAGTTAATTATCCAACCCCTGCTTGCACTCTCCCTAGAACAGAAAGCTCACTACCTCACAAAGCAATTCTTTCCATTATTGAACAGTTTGGGTACTTTGAAAATATCTCCTTATGTGAAACCAAAATCTGTAGATGTTACTTAATTACTGATTCTGGTTCTACCTTCTGGAGTTAAACAGACCATATCTACTCTCTCCTCCTTTTCATAGCCCTGCAGATATGTGAGAGATCATTCCCTTATGCTCACCCCCTGCCTTCTCATCTCCAGTCTAATCAGCTTTAGCCCTTTCAACTCTTCTTTCTATGCCATGATTTTTAGACTTTCTCACCATCTTGGTCATTCTTTGCTCTAATCTTTTAAAATTGTGGTACTGGGGAGAAACACAACATTCCAAATGTTATCTGAGCAGGGTGAAATACTGTGTGATTACCACCCTCATGCCTTCTGGACATAATCCCTTTATTAATATAGCCTACGAGTAACTAGGGGAGGGGAGATGGGTAGCAGCTTTAAATTATTGGCTTAAATTGGGCTTGTGATCCACTAAAAACACCAGATCCTTTTCCCATGGATCATCTTTCAAACCAGGTCTTCTCCATTCTTATACTTTGGAAGTTGGGTGGTAGAAAGGGTGGAAGAGAAAGTATCTTCATTAAACATTCAAGGAGTTCCAAACCTCTCCTCTAGTGCCCCAAATGAGGTGGTGATAGGCAGAGGAAAGTCACTGGTTGGGGTCCCAGATTTCTTGCCCTCTATAAAAGGCTCTTTCCCCTGAGAGTCCAGGGAGGTTCTTGGCTCCCTTCCATATAAGGCCCTTCATCCACATGTGGTTGCTGTGGTAGCATCAGCAGCAGCAGCAGCAGCAGCAGCAGCAGCAGCAGCAGCAGCAGCAGCAGCAGCAGCAGCAGGAGGAGGAGGAGGAGGAGGAGGAGGAGGAGGAGGAGGAGGAGGAGGAGGAAAGTAGATAGCATTGATGGTGGCTGGGCTTTATGCTCCTGTCTTGACTGGGGCTCAGGGTCAGCTTTCACAGGTCCCATAATGAGGGCTCATTAGATAAGTGAGAGCAACACACTCCCCACAGCATTTCAGCAGCAAACACCCGCGACTAACTCCTGTGTGTTCCACGCACCAGGGCTCCCACAAACTGGGTCTCTCCCACGGACCACCACCAAGAGATGGGGGGAGCCAGGGGGACTACAAACAGAAAGCCAACAAAGACCCTCGTTTGATCCCCTCCTTGCCTTTGTGGGGAACTTTCCTTCAGCCCCTTGTTAGATTCGACTTAAGCATCGGTTTCGGTGACACATGGGGCCTGAAATGTATCTGCCAAAGCCATGTCCTCCAATTATAATGGTGATAAATAGAGTTCTGGGCTCTCAGCGGCATTCAGCTCCCAAGAACAGCTCACGATGTTAAATCAAGGGTTGGCAGGCGCTTTTTCCTTGTCGTAAAAAGGGGAAACGAAGGAAAGGGAGGATTGGCAGGAGTGGGGGAGCCTGTCAGAGGCAGGCAAGGTTTTCCAAAGAAGAATGGAAATATACAGGGAATTCTGAGTGAGGAGAGAGGGAGAGATGAAAAGAGAGGCAGAGATAGAGACAGAGAAAGAGAAAGGAGAGAGAGAGGCACACAGACAGACATACAGAGACAGAGAGATAGAGGGAGACTGAGAGAATGGGAGAGGGAGGAGAGAGAGAGAGAGAGAGAGAGAGAGAGAGAGAGAGAGAGAGAGAGAGAGAGAGAGAGAGAGAGAGAGAGAGAGGAAGGGAGGGAGGGAGAGAGAATTAGAGGGAGAGGGAGGGAGAGGGGGGAGGAAGAGAGGAGAGAGAGGGAAGGGGGAGGAGAGAGGTGGGAAAGGGAGGGAGTAAGAGATAGAGAGGGAGACAGGCAGAGACAAAAAGAGAAAGGAGAGAGAGAGAAAGAGATGGAGGGAGGGAGAGAAAAGTAGAGGGAGAGGGAGAGAGGGCAAGGAAGAGAGGAGAGTGGGGAAAGGGGGAGAGGGAGAGAGGGGGAAGGGAGGGAGTAAGAGAGAGAGAGAGGGAGACAGACAGGCAGAGACAGAAAGAGAAAAGAGAGAGAGGCAGAGAAAGGAGAGAGAGACAGACAGACAGACAGAGACAGAGACAGACAGACAGACAGACAGAGACAGAGAGACAGAGACAGAGACTGACAGGCAGAGACAGAAAGAGGGAGAAAGGAGAGAGAGAGAGAGAGAGAGAGAGAGAGAGAGAGAGAGAGAGAGAGAGAGAGACAGAGACAGAGACAGAGACAGAGACAGAGACAGAGACAGAAACAGAGAGACAGAGACAGAGAGGGAGACAGAGAGAGAGACAGAGAGACAGAGAGAGAGAGAGAGAGACAGAGAGAGAGAGAGACAGAGACAGAGACAGAGAGACAGAGAGAGAGAGAGACAGAGAGAGAGACAGAGAGAGAGAAAGGAAGGGAGGGAGGGAGGGAGGGAGAGAGAGAAGGAGGGAGGGAGGGTCAGGGAGAGAGAGGGAAAGTTGCTATCCTTAGCTCCTGCTCCAGGCTCTGACCTTCAGCCAGGCTAATAATAATAACATTTTTAGAGTGGCTCCAGTGTTCCAGGCACTGTGCAAAGTACTTTACACATTATCTCTGAGGTAAGTGCTATTATGATCCTCATTTTACTGATGAGGAAACTGAGGCAAGCAGAGGTTAAGTGACTAAGTGACTTACCTGGGATCACACACAGAGCTAGTAAATGTCTGAGACTGGAATTGAACTTGGGTCTTCCCAACTCCGGACCCAACCCTCTATCCTCTGTACCACCTAGCTATCTCTATTTACCATCTCCCTAACATAGCTCCCAATGGAGCTGGCTGCCATCTGCCATTGGCTTTTGTACCCAGAAGAAAGCATATAGAAAGCTCCTGGCTGAGGCAGATTTGTTGCTTCTGATGGAGGCCCCTTTATTGCTCAAGCTTCATGCCCTCTTTCCTGATGCCTTGCTTGTAGTCCTGTCTAGCTCTCCTGGTCCTGGACTCTTACCCTTTTTCCGTGATCCCAACATTCAATTCAACAACCATTTAAGCACCAACTATGTGTCTGGCATTATGCCAAATCCTGGGGGCTCACATACAGGAAAGAAATAATCTTGGCCCACAAGAAGCCTCTTTCTATTGGAGAAAACAGTTCATACACATAAGTAAATGCAAAATACTTATGAAAGGAAATACAAATTGATTTGGAGGGTAGAGCAGTAACAGCTGGGGAAACCCACAAAGGCTTCCTAGAAGAGGTTGCACTTGAGTTAAACTTTGAAGGGAACAGGAATTCTATGAGGCAGAGGTGCCCTGGAGGCTAAGTTTCTGGAAATAAAGCAGGGGGTTATTGCCTGTCTTAGGAAATTGTTCTAGGTGGCGCAGTGGAAAGAGCACTGGTCCTAGAGTCAGGAAGATTCATCTTCCTGAGTTCAAATCTGTCCTCAGTCATTTACTAACTGGGTAACACTGGGCAAGTCTCACTGAATCCCTACCTCAATATTTTTTAATATACAAAGGAGCATCACAATAGCACCTAGCTCCAGGGATGGGGTAACATGTGAGTGGAGCACCAGATTTGGAGTCAGGAAGACTCATCTTCCTGAGGTGAAATCTGGCCCCAGATGCTTACTAGCTGGATAATTCTGAGAAAATCACTTAACTCTGCCTCGGTTTTCCTAGCTATAAAATGAGCTAGAGGAGGAAATGGCAAAACCACTCCAGCATCTTTGCCAAGAAAACCCCCAAAACGGTCACAAAGAGTCAGACATGACTGAATAACAACAGGAACTATTTTTCTGAGCTACCAAAATGTGCTTCCCTTGAGGTGGCCCGAGGTCACAGGATCACAGACTTAGAGCTAGAAGGAACCTTTGAGTCCAACACCTCTTGTTTTATGGATGAAGTAACAGAAGCCTAAAGAGGTTGATTGATTTGCCCAGGATCATTCAAACCCATGTTTTCTTGACTCCAAAATGAATACCCGGCTTATAAATTGCCCACGAGAAAAGGCTTGGAAGACTTCTTTGATCCTCCAGCCTCTAGTCCAACCTTCTAAAACTACCTTGCATTTATTTGCTATGCAGTCAATATATATATATATATATATACAATATATATATATATACATATATAAATATGTGTGTGTATCTCCCTTAAAAGAATATAAGCTCCTTGAGGGTAGAGGCTCTTTTTGTCTTGAGAGCCACAAAATCTAAAATGGCCTCTGGTGTATAGTAGGTACATAATAAATCTTTGTTGAATGATTTATGATCCAAAGAAAGAAGACATTCTCCAAGGAAACATAAGGATGGTACAAGGATGGCGAAAAGGCCAGAGAACATGACAGTGGAGGATGAGTTGAAAGAAATGATTTTTAGCCTAAAAACTGAAAAAATTTCAGAGAAACATGATAAATATCTTTGAGCATCTGAAGGACTGTCATATAGGAGAGGGGCTAGAATGGTTCTGCTTGTCTGAAGGGATTAAAAATAAGAGTAATAGGTAGGAGTTGGTAGATTCGGGTTTAATGTAAAGAATCCTTCCTAGGATTGTGGAATGAGGGGTCCTTGGAGGTTCCCCTTCCCTGGAGATCTCTAAGTGGAGGGTGAGTCACTATTTCTTGGCAATGTTATGAAGGGGTCTTTTATTCTAGTCTAAGTTGGACGTGATGGCCACTAAGATTCTTGACAATTCTGACATGTCTGGCTCTGTGTCTATTCCTGCTAGTGTGGGAATTTCTTCCACCAGTATCCATTCCAAGTCCCTGCCTCAAAGATTTAGTAGGTGATCTTCAAGGAAGGACGGTTGCTGGAAAAGCTCTTTGATCCTATTTAGCTAACCTCACGGGGAGCCTCCCTGACCATAGCAAGGCGGACTCTGAGCAAACAATGTCCATGAAAAAGTCCACATTTGAAGCCTCTCCAACTTTTGAGACTGGCCTGAGTGGGCTGGACTGAGCCCTAAGCTCTTCCCTAAGCTCTCAGAAAAGGAGTCCACACCATCGTTGACACTGAGGATCTACGATTGGGTGAATTGGAGCCCTTTGCAAGAGAAATTGCTTTTTATTGTAAAGCAAATAGTCTTGGAAGGCAAGAAGACCAAGTATTGCTCTTCCCTTTTTACAAATGAGGAGAGAGGTTCAGAGAGAACCGGTGACTTGTTCACAGCCACACAGTTCATCGGTGGAAGTGTCAAGAACAAAATCTTCTGACTGGGTGCTTTCTATTGCAACACACCCGAATGATAGCATTTGACATAGCACGAAGCAGATGGAGGTTAGTTTGGGCAAGAGTCTTTCCCAGAAGTTCTGAAGCCAAGTTATGTAGGCAGCTCCCTACTCTGCCTATGCACAAGACTTGGCCCTGATGATTCCCATGTCTGAAATGCACTCCTGCCTCATTCCCATTTCTTGGAATCCTTAGCATCCTACAAGGCAGTTCGGATGCCACCTGCTCCCCAAAGTCTTTCCCCATTGTTCCATTCCATGTTAACATTCTCTGATTCTTGAGATGACTTCAGATTATTTTATATGTACTTACCCATATGCATCATGGTAGCCTCCAGTAGACTGGAAACTCCACCATAAGGACAGGAACTGTATCTTTAAAAAAAAACAAAAAACCCTCACCTTCCATCTTAGAATCAATACTGTGTATTGATTCCAAGGCAGAAGAGAGGTAAGGGGTAGGTAACTGGGGTTAAATGACTTGACCAGGGTCACAAAGACACAAAGAAGTGTCTAAAGCCAGATTTGAGTATAGGACCTCCCTTCTCTAGATCTGGCTCACAATCTACTAAGCTACCTCATTGCCTGCAGAACTGTATCATTTTTGAATCATCAATGCCTAGAGCAGTACCTTGTTAAGTGGTACAATGAACAGCGAGCTGGACCTTGAGTCAGGAAGACCTCAAGTTCAAATCTAGCCTCAGGCATTTATTAGCTGTGTGACTCTGGACAAATCACTTATAACCTCTACCTCAGTTTCCTCAACTATAAAATGGGCATTAATAATAGCACTAATTTCTCAAAGGGCTGCTGTAAGGAACAAATGAAATATTTGTAAAGTCCTTAGCACAGAGCCTGGCACATAGTTTGTATTTAATAAATGCCTGCTTCTTTCCTTCCCAAATGTTTATTTGTTGACTTGGGAAATCACTGCTTTCATCAGTTAGCTTCCAACTTTCTGTAAGTAGTTATTCACATCTAAGGAAGCTGATCACACTGCTGATACCTGCCCCAGCAGATTTGGAAGCCAAGTTCTACAGCAAGAATACTTCCTGTTAGAGGGCAGAGAAATGAGTCTGACCAAATTTAGGGTCAAGGAAAGAGGATTTGAAATCTTTGGCTTCTCTCTCCCAGAAAGTGAATTGGCCTCCACTAAGGCAGTCTCTAGAAGATGAGGCAAGAACACTGACCTACTGTAGTACTAGAGAGCTTCCATGCCAGCCCATAGGGTGGTTCTTCAGACATGGACATCCTAGTTCATGGAGGGTGGAGGAAAAGTTATGGAGGTAAGGATATCCACCCAAGCACCCTGACTTTCAGTATTGTGGGATAAATGTTCTTCTCTGCTTAGGAGTCAGGAGAGCATCCTTTCATCTCAGTGGATCCTAGGACATTTCCAGGGAAAACTGAAGTCAGGGAGCCATGGGCTTTGCCTCAGGATCCAACAGTCTCTGATTTATAAATGAGTCTAAAAAAATAGGGAGCTGTTTAGAAGGTGTACAAAAACAGTGGTTGTTGGCCTCGTGACACCATTATCATTGCCCACATGCCTAAGACCCCCAAGTAGCTTGTAGCAAGACCCACTCCTTGATACTCTCCCTGGGCACAAATGCACAACTGAGAGGAGCAACACGTCCACAGACAAACCCTAGAGATAACACTCTGCCCCAGTGACACCCCACCTCCTTCTCCTTCAGATCGACACAGCCTAGAAATGTGTGCTCTCTCTGCTTTTAGAAGCTACCTTCAGAGTGGGAGAAAGGTTGGTGCCCTCATTAGAACCATTGATGGTAGCTGCTGCCTTCCTGCTTGCCTGCACATTAATTTTCCTGCCTTCTTGATTGTAGGGAGAATTAGTAAGACAGCTAGGGTCAAGGGCCTGACCTATCTGGCAACTTGGGGTGGGGAGAGTGGGAAGTAGTATTATTGTTGGAGTAGTAAAGATCCCCTTAAAAGAGGACTCCTTCCTTCCCTCAACCCTGGCCCTGGCCCCCAATTCCTAGATCCTTTAATTGGGCTTCTACTGGACTCCCCAAAATCCCATAGTTTTCAGGATCACCTCTCAGGCCTGCTCTCCCTGAACAGACCAGGCCCCCCAAGATTGCCTTTCTCTGTTCCTCTTTTCCTCTGTCCCCACTCATGTTGGATTAAAAGCCCCATTCCCTTAGTACTCTCTTAGCTTGCTAGTGTACCCCCTGTTTGGAACATTAACCCCTCCATATCTTAACCCACTGAAATCCTTCCCTTTCTTTGGTGTAGAATTCAGAAGCCACCTCCATGAAGCCTCCTCTGATTCCCTTAGAGAAATCATCTGTCCCTCCTTAGTTTCTCCAAAGTCACTTTGACTGGCTCGCCTCTGTACTTAGCAACTGCCTTAAAGCATCTTATTGATGCATCTACCATATGTTCCCATTACATGGAAGCTCTGTATGGGCAAGGACTGTCAATCTTCAGCTTATGTACTTACCACTTTACTGCCTTGCTTATAATAGGATACATCCTGCGCCCCATGCTCCTAGGCACATGGCTTCTTCAGAACCCTGATCAATTCCTTCCCAGGAGATCTAGGGCAACCAATCAATCATGTGCATTGTTTGCCACCTGGGCTTTTCCACTGTAATCCTGCCTTTTAATTACATCTTGAGCTAATAGAATGGCAAGTCTCTAAGAGACCTTAGAACAAGATTGTCCGAGTTGAAATGACTTTAGAACATAGACTATCAGCGCTGGGAGGGACTTTCGAACATGGAATGTCAGAAGTGGAAGGGAGTTTAGAGCACAGAAGGTAAGAACTGGGTGGGACCTTGGGATATAACATATTAGCTTTGGAAAGGATCTTAGAACATTGAGTCACAGAATTGGAAAGAAATCATCTGGTCCAATCCCCTCAAGATCAAATCAGAAAGTAACTTGCATAACTATATTAGTGTAGAGTTATCCATTCCCCTGCCCCAAGATCAATGAGCTGCAGACTCCTATTACTGAGCCTTCTATTGATTTTTAAAGATTATGAAGGAACCTGGGAGCCAGTGGGACAAAGGGTCTCACCCTCAATCACAAGTTCCCCTTTCCGCCCACCATCTACATGAACAGATATTGGTTGATCATCTACCCAAACTCTCTACACCCACACACAATATATGTATTCACACGTATTTAAATTCATCCACACACATTCACTTCTTTGGTTGCATATTGTGGATCTTCCTTCTACAAAACCAAGTCAAATAAATAGGCATTTATTGAACACCTACTGTGTAATAGTTCTGTATTAAGTCCTGAACAAAGACAGTCTCAAGATCACCAGAATTGCACAGCCCTGATTCTAATTTCCTGCACTAAAAGAGAAGTAGGAATGATGTGGAACTATAGGTTTACCTTGTACCCCCAAATTATAGAAGTGCGTCAGGTCAAACTGTGAGCAGGAAAATTCCTTTGCTTCCTTGCATTCTTGTTAAGGCTTGTTAAGAGGGTAACCCTGGAACTTCAAAGGCTAATGATAGGAAAGACCCTTGAGAGGATTCTCCCCCTTGGATTCTCCCCTGGGTTTCGAGATGGATATAGATCTACAGATTCTGGTTATGCCCCAATTGTCATCGGGTTGAAATCTAGAACTACCTAAGCTATACCCCATGTCTTCAGGACATAAGACACTGCTCTGACCCAGTCAGATTACCAACCTCACACACACACACACACACACACACACACACACACACACACACACACACACTTTTGCCTGAATTCATGCCCTCCTCAAGTCATGAATCATGTGCTGTAAAGAGTATAAAACCTCCAGAATTGATCCCTTTGAGGTGGCAACTTTTTCCATCTATGCTGTCCTCCCAGCCAATTCAACATGAATTCCAAATGAATAAATTTCTTTTTATTTTTAAGCTAAGTTATGGAGTCTTGCATTCTTGCAAAGGTATGGAACCCCAGGGGTTCACCTCAAGGCCCCCTACAACAGAAAGACACATGTGGACAGACACACACAGCCTGCCACCCCCAACTTTTTGAGCTGTGCTTTCAAGTGGTTGGGAGGAAATACAGTGTTCCCCCCTCTAGTTGAGCTGAGCTGGGCTTGTCTGTCAGCATGGCCTCCTATGAATGGGCATCCTCTGGGCCAAATCTTTTTGTCATTGAAGTAGCAGACAAGAGCTCCAGAGGCTCCCACTTTCTCAGGCTGGAGGGCCATTTTGCAGGCATTTTGGGCAATCATGTCTGGACTGAGAAGGGCTTCTTCAATCCTTGTCCCAAACACAGACCCTGACGGTGATGGTCCCTACTTTCAAGGTCTACCCTCCCTGCAATATTAATACAGACACATCCATGCACATGGGCACCTACACATGCATGTGCTTCCATATTTCTATTTGGATGCCATATACTTGCATGTACACATTCATACCTACAACCCAACTGTCTCATATGGTCACAAAGTGGCCAAAGGAAAGAGGAAATGGGACAATGCAGACCACTGAGTTACCGTCCTATTTTGAAGGGATTATAAGATCTGGAGTAAGTGACCAGAGGAGGATCAGAGATTTAGAACTAGGGAGAACCTCAAGTCCTACCTCCTCATTTTTCTGAGGAAGAAACTGAAGAACAGAATTGCTCTTAGAAATGATGGAGCCTGGGGGTTTTGACCGAGAGTGTGATTTTTTAAACATTTCAACCACTTCATTTCATTATAATTGGTTTTCTTTCTAAATCTCCAGATTTTAGGGTATGCATTTAAAAATGTTATTCTAAGAAGGGATCCAGAAGCTTCACCAGATTGTCAAAGAGATAGATCCATGACACAGAAAAGGCTACTACTGCCATTCTAGCCCAACTCCCCGGTTTTTTCAGAGGCCCAAATAGGACCTCTGAAGGTCCAAATAGGTAGCATAATTGTTCCATAGTCCCAGAACAAAAGGGCAGAGCCAGGAACTCTAAATCCAGTGTTCTTTCCACTCTCCACTCTCCCTGCTTTTCTCAGGGCACCAGCTAAGAAAAGGTTCCTTATCTCATTCCACTCCTCCCTCTCCCACTTCCCAAGCACACTCCACTCACTCAGTTCAGCTTTGCTCTCATTCCCATCGCTGCTCCAGCACTCGGCTTCCCTCCAGCTCAAAATAAGGTAATTGTGCTCCAAAAAGAGTCACAGGGTGTGAATAATAATAAATCAGCTCCTTCTCAGCAGCTCATAGAATTCATAAACACCTTTGAAAAAATACAATCGCTGCAAATAAAACACACCATCCCTAGGTCAACAGGTACCTGGATGTTTAGGCTGGGGGTTAATCTGGCTGTAAGAGCTGTGATTTTTTGTTAATTGCCAACTAATGATTAAAAACACCCGGGAGCCCCAGCGCCTAAAAGTTATGCCACGCGGACCTTCTACGTGAGTAGGGAGAGTGATTTGTCACGCAGGGAGATAATCGCTTGCGGATGAGACTCTCTTGTATTTGCCGATCATTTTATCCTTCTAAACCTCTGTCCCATCTATTATCTCATTTGATTCTAACAATAGCTCCTTGAAGCCGACAGGGCAAGGATGACTTCCATCCTTTCTTACCGAGGATGAAACTGACGATCAGAGAGAGAAGGTGGATTTCCCATCATCTCAGGGCTAGTTAGTGGCAAAGCCTCAACACAAACCTTGGATACCTAATTCCCAACTCAGTGGTCTATTCATCCGCTAACTGTGGAGGAAATCTTTGGAAACTTAGAGAGCAGGAAACACTATTTCTGGGCGGGGACGCTAAATTTGACTTCCTGAGACTCTAAAAGTAAGCTGGTGCCCTTTAGTGGGGCAATGCCTAATGGCCAAATTTGGTCATTCAAATGCTCCCTAGGTGGGTATTAAATTGACCTTTGAAGGGAAGGAATCGGGGCAATCTATAAACTAGCAGTCTATTCATTTAAGTGAGGCTAAGGACTCAGACTGGGTTCAATCTTGAAAGTTTCTCAATATGATGGGTATATCTCAAAAATGGTTTTTGTTCCCCCAGGAGGCATCTGAAACAGTCACAGGGTGTGAATAATAAATCAACTCCTCACCAGCTCATGGAATTCATAAACTCATTTGGAAAATGTGTCCAACATCTAGGACTCTACCAAAAAAAAAAGAGAGAGAGAGGGGGAAAGACCCTTAGATCCCAAGCAACTACTCAGGCTAACAATTCATCAAATATTAGCCAAGTTGTATCTAGCTAGTTGGAAAATATGAAGGACTCATGTCCAAGGCTGTAAAGAGTCAGAACAACTCCTTTCTTCTCTCCTATCTGCTTCTGCCTTCCTCAAGGACATTTACAGTCTACTAGAGTTATGGTTTATTCCCTCCCTCACCAGGGGAAATATTTGATACTGCTAAATATTTAAGCACCCCTCACCTACTCTAAGTCCTATTTTTTAACCAAGTACTTAGACAATCTTCTTGGTTTATAAATAGCATCCTTTGGAGCCCCTCATCTAAGGAAAAAGTGCCTAGGTTTGGTAGACAGTCAAGCAACCCACACCTGTTTCTTTCCCAGGGACCTTTAGTGCCATCTTGGGATTGAAGGGTTCTGAAACAAAGAAAGAACTCAAGGTCTCTAGAGAGCTGGCCTCTTTACTCCCCATGGATTGGCACAGTCTATGTAAAACAGCATCCAAGAAAGACAGGGTCTAGACTTACTCCTTTTCACCTAGTGCCTAGGGCTGCTGTATCTCATATTTCCCGGCTTGAACCAAATCCCTTATGTGGTCCAGGAACCCCTCTGTCACTGGTGCTAGCTAACATCCTTGCAGCTCCCAAATTAGCCATCTAACTCATTACTGCTCCAACAATGTCCACTTCTAACCCTTGGAGACACATGGTGCATTAAAGTGGATTTGTACAGACCTCTTTCCAAGGAGTTCAGTCTGGGTTAACTTTCCCCTAAATGATAGGCATCTATCTTGTTTCTAGTTCTTTGCTACTACAAAAAGTATTCCTACAAATGTTTTGCTGAATATATTTCTCATTGACCTCCTTGAGTAAATATGACTAGGTAAGTAGGTTTCTGACATTTTGGTTTCTTTCTTTACATATTTCAAAATTTTCATATTTTGGACTAGTTAGCAGCTCCACCAGCAATGTATTAGCATGACTGTCTACAATATAACCTTTGCCCATCTTTTGTCATCTTGGCCAATTTTCCAGATATGAGATAAAACCTTAGAAAACCTTATTTTTATTTACTTTTCTCTGGCCCCTTTTAAAGATCAAGTCAAAAGATATACCCAGGACAAGGCAAGTTCACATCTTGTCAAGGACGTTTCATCAAAGGCCAAAGCACAAAGTCAGTGGGGGAAAAGAGATTTATTCCTTGTGTGCCAAGGAAATACAAGAGGGAGGATGATCAAAGCTATAAGAATAATAAAACAGATATTTCTATAGGGGTTCATACTCTTTCTCAAGTCCTAGCAATATGGAATGGTATGATTATTGTTCTTAGTACTCAAAGGACCAAAATGGCATCACTATATCAGGGTCAATGGACCATGTGTATGACTGTGGCTGATAGGACCAATACAAGCTCTGAAGGCTCTACCACAGGTCTGGCACAAATAGCTCCTGTGAACATTTGGGATAGAGATGCCTCTAAATTTGCACATTTTGTGTATTTTTGAGCTACTACAATTCTGTTTCATTCATTCTAGAGCACAGCACCTTCTTTGATGCAGGCATGCCAAGCTGGACGGTCCTGGATCTTCCAGAATCAATACTTAAGTTCTTCAGAGAGACCTTGAATGTGTCCTTCTATTACTTCTTCTGACTTTGCATGAGTACTTGCTTTGCATTAGTTCTCTACAAAATGGTCTTTTGAGCAAATATAAAATTGGCATTTGAACAACAAGGCAGTCCATAGATAATGAAAGCAACTGGATAGTATAGTGCTGGGTCTGGAGTCAAAAGCCCTGAGTTTAAATCTAGCCTAAGATGCTGAGTGACTCTGGGAAAGTCACTTAACCTCTCTCTGCCTCAGTTTTCTCAACTATAAAATGGGGATAACAATAGCACCTATCTCCCAGGACTGTTATGAGGACCACTTGAGATAATAGTTATAAAAATCACTTATCCCAATGCCTCCACATAATAGGTATATAAATATTTGTTTTCCCCCCATACTCTACCCTGTTCCCTAATAGGGAGAAGTAAATATGGGATGGGAAGGAGGAATGACTTCAGCAGTGGATGAGATATAATATCTGCCCTCAAGAAAAGTGCCATCTGGTTGAGGAAATACAAGAGGTGCACATGGACCTGTAGTTTCATAAGCAGAATGAACTGAATGTTCTATGAGATCCAATGAGGCAAAAATTATTTCTAGTTAAAGGAAAGATAGAAGACTTCCTGGAGGAGATGGCATTTGAGCTGAGCCCTGAGATATGGGGTTTTGTCTCTATGAATCAAGAAAGGCCAAAAGAAATTAGAATGCCACCGGGAGTAAAGGACCTGAGAATAAGATCACTGGCTATAGCAGAATCTCTGCAGCCATTCCTTAATCTAGGCATTGGGGCAGAGCCAGAGGGTTCTGTGGGGTCAATGCCATCTCTCAACTGTCCTCATGATCTTATGCTTTCCTTATTCAGAGAAAAAAAATAGCATTTGACTGCATAATATTCAAAGCTAAAGAGAGGGAGAACAAATATTTATCTGCCCAGATTGTTTACCACAAAACTGCTCATGCCCATTCATGCTGGGTTATTTTTATAATATTCAAGTGGCATTTACTTTCCAAGGGCCCGTGTTATTAACAGTGTCCACAGGGATTTGGGATCTGGACAAAAATTCTGTAGTGTTCAAGGCCTGGATTGAACTCACCTAGAAAGCATTCCTCTGCTCACAATGATCTTTATCTTCTTGAAAATTCCCTCAGTCTTCCATATATTGTTAACACCATGCTTTCTCTTACCAAACTATATTATATGGAAATTGGGCTTTCAGCAACAGAGTATAACGTGGGAATTCCAAGACCAAATAACTGAATTCTAGTTTGAACTCTGTCACTGATTAGCTATGTGGCCTTGGGCAAGTCACTTCCTCACCTTACTGAATCTCAATTTCCTTATCTGTAAAAAATAGAGTTAGCCTAGGTGATATCTAAGATCCTTTCCAATCCTGATAATCCATATCAAGGTCCCTTCCAATTCTAGTGTTCTATAGGAGCTGACCCAATAAGACAAAATGTATCTTTTTCATTCATTGCCTCAAGCTGGAGTTACTTTTGAACATGAAGTCCCCAGCTCTTGTATAAGCACTCAAGGTAAACCCTCTAAAAATCCTCTAAAAGTTTCACTATCACCGCTCTAGAGAATCTAGATTTTGCCATTCTCTAGTCTACCTTGGACAAGTCCTTTCCCTTTAGTGGCAAAATGAAGAGGTTGAAAGAGATCATTTCTAAAATCTTTTCCAGATTTGAGACTCTAGTATTTCTCCAGAATATCAGTCAAGCTTCCCTTCTTCTCTTTTCTTAGCTGAAAGTCCTGGACAGTAAGATGATTACTAAGTCAAAGGATCCATAAAATGGGATTATAAAGCTTTACAATTTCCTGATCCTCTTAATTAATTCTTGGTCAGAGAGGGCAAAGGGGGAGGAGAGAAAGAGGCAGAGGGAGAGAGAGAAACTGAGACTAGTAGGGGGGATCTGCTGAATTTACAAAAATAGATTTGGCATTAGCTAGCCATCAAGCCTGCTGGCCAACAGTCTGTCATCCCACATTCATCCTATGTTAACAGGAAAAACTCCCAAACGCCATGGCCCCAGGTATTTCTTGAAGCAGTTGTTTTTATGGTCTTTTCATATCTACTTTGTTATATCTAAAATTTCTTCTCATTCTAACAATTGAAGTTCTCGCTCTGATGTTCAAGGTTCCAAGGTTCTTCCCAGCTTTGGGTATTTTATGTTCTAAGATCCCTTTTAGTGTTGACATTTTATGTTCTCAGATACCTTCCAGCTCTGATGTTCCATGCTCTACCGTTCCATAGTCTAAAGTCTCTCCCAATTTTGATTGTTATATTCTAAGATCTCTTTCAGTTTTAACAACTTTCTGTGTTCTAAGGTTCTCACGATCGAAGCCATAGCTTACATTAAACAAACAAAAAAGCAATAGGGTAAATGATAAAAATGAGCCAAGATCAAGAGGGACGAAATCGACTTTTTAAGACATATTCAGTTGGAGTTGGGGAAGATTCTCTAAGACATCACCCTAAGACTGGAGGGAGAGACAAAGAATCTGGGACCCTGAGAGATTGCTTTGTAGAACAAGAGGGAGAGGAAGCCATTTGGTAGCTTCCTATTTTAACTAATTATTCATGATTAGTGGATGCTAAACTCACTTGTTTCTACCCTGCAAGTGTTATCAGTCCAATCTAAATTTTAGCACCCTGGGCAAAGCCCCATCTGTCCCACACTAAGTATAACTCTCATCCCACTTCTAACATTCTGTGTTCTAAGAACCCTTCTAGCTCCAACACACTATATTTTAGGATCCTTTCTCCTCATATTCAGTATTCTAAGGTCCTTTCCTCCCTATGGTTCTGGCCTCTTTGCTATTCCTTAAACTAGACAGTCCACCTCTATGGCTCCTAACCTGTAGCTGGAATGCTGTCCCTCCTCTTGTCCACTTCTTGTTTTTCCTGGTTTCAAGTTCCAGCTAAAATCCCTCCTTCTATAGGAAGCCCCTCTCTGTCTCTGTCTGTCTGTCTGTCTGTCTGTCTGTCTGTCTTTAGGTCTCTCTCCCCTTATCTTCTCCTATTTTAAAATCAATACTAAATATCAGTTCCAAGGCAGAAGAGCAGTAAGGGCTAGACAATGGGGATTAAGTGACTTGCCCAGGGTCACACAGCTAGGAAGTGTCTGAGGCCAGATTTGAACACAAGATCTCCTGTCCCTAGGCCTGGTTCTCCATCCACTGAGCCATCCAGCTGCCTTCTAAATCTCTCTTAATTCTAGCATCTTTATTGATTATTTCTCATTTATCTTCTATATAGCTTGTTCATACATAGGTGTTTGCAAGATGTCTCCATTATATTGTGAGTTCCTCAAGGGCAGGGAATGTCTTTTGCCTCTCTTTGTATTCCCAGCACTTATCCCAGTGCCTGGCACATAGTAGGAACTTAATAAATGCTTATTGACTGATTGACTTTCCAACTGTAGCTTTTTGTGTTCTAAGATCCCTTCCAGTTCTAACATTCTACAATTTAAGATCCCTTCTCTCACACACATTCTATATGTCAAAGTGACTTCCAGCTCTGACCATGTCTCTGATATAATACTTTATATACTTTTCACAGAACTGTTAACTTCATGGTCTCATTTGGGTCATATAGTATTCCTATGAGGTGCAAAACAAAGCAGTGTATTCCTAATTTGTAGATGAAGAAATTGAGGCCCCAAATGCATGTTCTGACCCCTAGTCCAGGGCATTTCTAGAATACCCTGTCATTGAGCTTGAAGATAAATATCTCACAGGTAGAAGAAGGGAGATATTGACCTACCCAATGGCAAGATTTCCAAGATCATAGAGGACAACCCTTAGGGCTGGATGGGAATGAGGTAGAGTGAAGGAGGTATTTTAAAATATTTTCAGAAATTCATTTTTCTCCATCTTGGGGAATTTATTTGTGATAACCAAACTCCCGTGAAATTCATTTGTACACTAGAATGGCAGTCTATAGAGGGAAAACCAAGTGTCCCAATAATCATAGTGATAAAGGAAGGAAGGAAGGAAGGAAGGAAGGAAGGAAGGAAGGAAGGAAGGAAGGAAGGAAGGAAGGAAGGAAGGAAGGAAGGAAGGAAGGAAGGAAGGAAGGAAGGAAGGAAGGAAGGAAGGAAGGAAGGAAGGAAGGAAGGAAGGAAGGAAGGAAGGAAGGAAGGAAGGAAGGAAGGAAGGAAGGAAGGAAGGAAGGAAGGAAGGAAGGAAGGAAGGAAGGAAGGAAGGAAGGAAGGAAGGAAGGAAGGAAGGAAGGAAGGAAGGAAGGAAGGAAGGAAGGAAGGAAGGAAGGAAGGAAGGAAGGAAGGAAGGAAGGAAGGAAGGAAGGAAGGAAGGAAGGAAGGAAGGAAGGAAGGAAGGAAGGAAGGAAGGAAGGAAGGGAGGGAGGGAGGGAGGGAGGGAGGGAGGGAGGGAGGGAGGAAGGGAGAGAGACCGATAGACAGACAGACAGATAGATAGATGGATAGGTAGATAGATAGATAGATAGATAGATAGATAGATAGATAGATAGATAGATAGATAGATGATAGATACCTAGATCAAAAGCCATATCTTTCACTAATCTTCTGATGATTTCCTCCCTTCCCCATTCCAACCAAGCTAGAAGAGGCCTTAGCATTTCTTATACATGTACTTACCATATTCTAATTTGTATGATGTGTGTCTCTGTAAATGTCTAATTGCACCTACTAGACCATATAAGCTGCTCTAGAGAAAAAGAACTAAGTCTTATTTATTTTTGCACTCCCCCAGGGCTGGGCAACATATGTGCATTAATAGGGTTTAATAAATGTTTGCTAAGTGGCTGAATGAATAAATGAAAGAACAATACTGGGGATAAATTGTTGGGTCCAAGGGATCAAGGACAGGCCCTGTCTGACTCCTAAAAGGGTGATATAGTGATGAGATGAAAGCTAGACCTTTAGCCTTTGTGATGTTCCTGTTCTCCCCTAGACTCTGCTGTATGTCCAGAGACAGCGTTCCTTTATTTGACATGGATAGTAAGTAAGTCCTAGTAGAGAGATGAGCAAGGGCCCTTGAAGTCCAGAGGAGCTGGCATTATGGGGAGGTTGCTGACCGCTGTTGGAGTAAATAATTTATGTTATTACTTATAATCAATATTGATCTCTTTCTCTCTGCCTAGATCATAAGATCCAAAAAATTTGACTAGATTTAGCCTTAGGATCTGGATCTTGACCTTACCTTGTGCTCTTCCTCGGACACTCTCTAGCCTCCTTGGCTCAGTAGTTGGTTTCACAGTGACTATTTTGGCTGTCCAAGGATGCTATTGTTTTGCTTATGACCTGGAGAGAAAGACTGGCAACCCTGTAGACTGTGTGATGCTTGGCCAGGACCTCTTTCTTATTGACCCAGGTTTCCTATGTAATGGCAAGGGGTCATAGAATGCTAAAATATTACAATTAGAAGGAAGCTTGGAGATAATTTAATCCAGATTCCTTATTTCACAGGGGAGGAAATCAAGGCTAATTGAAGGGAATTATTTACCTCAGCTCATAGTTAATAAATGAAAGAAACAAGATTTGAACTCAAGTCTTCTGACTCCAAGTCTAGTGGTCTCCATGCTATCACAACTTCTCCCTCACACTGCCTTTCAGTTTTTACCCAGAAGGAAGAAATCCATTGAGGTTTTTTTTTTTTAAGCTCCTGTCCTGGGGCTAAAATGTACTGATTAGTGAGTGAACAAGCACAAACTCAGCAAGCCCACCTATCTAGCCAACCCCAGTGCAGACCATGCCATACATCCTACCTACCCATCTACCCTGTCCTTTTCTCCTCTTGCTGTGGGTGGAAGTACTGCTCCTTCCCCTTTGCACCTTTTGCTTTGAGAACAGTAGATAATCAATATTACCATTGTTCCTGGAAAGAGCATTTCAAGTGACTATGCCAGGACTCTTGTCTCCATTCCTGGGATTTCTCTGATCAAAGCATCTCTCCATAGCCCACATTCCTTTCTATGTGTTATCTCTGCCTCATTAGAGAATGCAAGTTCCTTGAGGGTAGGGACTGTCTCACACTGGTATATTTATCCCCAGTGCCAGGCACATAACCAATGTTTAATAATACTCTTCGCTCACTCATCACTTCTATCAGTGTCCTATTACTCACCATGCTTTACAGCTTTCCATTAAACAAATTAATTCATATTCATTGATGACCCCTAGGGAGGTTCCACTTAGTGCCACTGGGTTTGAAGGCAGAGGATCTAAGTTTAAATGCCAGCTCTCAGATAGCGGGGGTGACCTTGTGTTATTTCTCATCTCTGCCTCTCAATTTTCTCATCTGTTAAATGAGAGGGCTGTAATGGAGAGTGTCTGCGGTCCCCCTAACTCTAAGTTCTTTGACCTAAATTTCCATTAATGTCTCTTACGTGATGCCCAAGACACCCTGAAAGATGCCCACTTTCTCGGAAGGTCCTCCTCCAGGTGGGAAAGGACTCAGAGTGAGAAGAGGAAGTTCAAGTGTAAAGGATATTCCCCCCAACCTATGGACCAAGGGATGTTCAGAGAGGACTAGCGTTGCTGAGCCTTTTCAGGGCTGCTTTTGGTGTCTACCTGTCACCCAACTCTCACCCGTGGCTCCAAGAAGCTGTGGCATACATGGCAGCCACATCCTGGTAAAACCATCTCAGCAGATGGGTTAAACCAATCTGAGGATTACCAAAAGCCCTCAGACCCATCAGTGAGTTAGAGGAATGTCCATTCCAGGCATGTGAAGTCTCCCTCGTTGGAATGGGTGGATCAGAATAATTTGTTCCAATGGCCATAAAGGCAGGGGAAGCAAGCACTGTGGGGCACTTAGAGCTTGGTAGACACTGAAGATGCCAAGGTCATTCACTAGATGCCAGGCCACCAGGAGATTTCCTGACTTATATCTTGTCACTGAACTTCAATGACTCTGGAAGAGAGAGTGAGGCTGATGACTTTGTGCAACTCTTATCTGCTACACTGAAATCCAGTTCAGACACAAGTTAAGATGTCTTATCTTTGGTCCTCTTCAAAAACAAAGGACAAAGAGGACAAAACTTGCCATTTGAAGAGGTAAAAGATTTCCAACGTCAATATTAAAATGCCAGGAAGAAACTAGCATAATTTGCATTTCCCAATCTCATTCAGTCCTGGGTCCCTCTCTTCCTCTCCTAATAGCCACCTCACCTGTGGCACTGTCTCTCTCAGAAACCTCAGGTCCTGACCCTTTGCCAGATGGAGGAGAATGAGAAGAGCTTGCATCTTTAAGTATAATTAAAATTATTTTTAATATTAAAAAATCTTAAATCTTTATGAAGCATTTTCTTCATAACCTTATTTTACAGATAAGGAAACTGAGGCATAGTATGAAAGACAAGATTGAGAGCTAGAAGAGACCTTAGAGGTAATCTAGTCTGATATTGCAAGTGAAGAAACTGAGCCACAAGGAGCTTATTCTCCCATGTGCATGACTTAGTCAAGTTTATCCAGAGAGTAATATCAGAACTAGATCTGGGCATCTCCTGACTCCCGGTTCAGTGTTCCTTCCATGACAGCATTTGCCCTGTGCATTCCCTGATCACACACCTCTCTCTCCACCCCATGTCCCAAAGGCTTGCCTTCTGCATTCCCCCTCCCCAAGGAGAATGGTCATAGGGGGGACAAGAAAGAAGAAACAGAGAGAGAGAGAGAGATAGACAGACAGACAGACAGACAGACAGACAGACAGAGACACAGAGAGGGAGAGAGAGAGAGAGAGAGAGAGAGAGAGAGAGGAGGAGGGGAGAGGGGGGGGAGGGAGAGAGAGAGAGAGGAAGATAGAAGAAGGAGCAGATGGCAAGAGAGGCCAGAAAGTGAGATTGGTTTAGTGGCCAGGCAAATGTATCCAGAAGGCAGTCCAAATTCTCAGAGGAATGAAAAAAAGAGGGGAAGGGAGACACACTGAACCCTCCAAAACAATATAGTTCTACAACTGGGCTTCCTGCCAAAGTCCCACTTTAATAACAAATCAAAATTGCTGCTATTTACAAAGAGGTCGTGGCCACCTCCCGAATTGGAGTCCTGAAATCCTTTTGGAGAAGGCAGCCGGTCAATCTGTTACCTCTAGACGCCTGCTAGCTGAGAAGCTCCAATTCCCGTTTTCATAAATCTTTGTAAGAAAAAATCTCTTCCCCTAAGCCTCTCTTTTCTCAGTCTTATGTAGCCGTCTTTGCACAAGGTGGCTCCCTCTGTCATCACAGTTAATAGCAAATTTAGGGAGAAAAAGAGACTCCCTTGAACACAAAAGCTGTTTAATTCAAATAGCTGTTCTAACCCTTTGAGGCCAAAATACAGGGCTGAGGTTATGGAAGTTGAAGAAGGAGACTGGGGGCTCATTATGCTTCCTTTATCACTCACTAGCTACAAAGGGTAGCCTAGAGGATTCATGAAATCATAGGCCATCAGAGCTGGGAGAGACTTGGAGGTCATCTAGTCCAACCCAGTCAACTTACAAAGGAAGAAACTGAGGCCCTGAGGGAGAGGAAGCTGCAAAGTCATCAATTCATAGGATATTCCAACTAGAAAAGATCTTTAGCCATAGAGTGTCAGTCCATATCCAGTCCCAGAACACAAAGCACTAGAATAAGAAGGAACCCTAGAATGAAGAATGGCAACGTTGGAAATGACATACTGTGGACAGGACTTCAATCTGTTTGTGATTTAGTTAATACATGTAAAGGACCCCATCCATCTTCTCTGCCTTCATTCCGCCTTCATCTATCTCCCCCTTCTCCTTCCCCATCCACCTCCCCTCCCTCCATTCTCCATCTACCTCTTCTCCCTTCATGCCCTATCTATCTCTCCTTTCTCATTCCTCATCCACCTCTCCCTCTAGTCTTTATCCACCTCCCCTCCCTCCATTCCCCATCCACCTCCCCTCCCTCCATTCTCCATCTACCTCCTCTCCCTTCATGCCCTATCTATCTCTCCTTTCTCATTCCTCATCCACCTCTCTCCCTCTTGTCTTCATCCACTTCTTCTCCCTCTATTCCCCATCTATCTCCCCCTTCCCCCTCCCCATCCCTCTTCCTCTGGTCTCCCCCCACTCCTTTCAGTCCCTTTCCTCCTTCCCTTCCCCCTCCCCACATGTTTGTGTGCCACTTGGGAGACAACATTATCACCCAATCACAGGACTGCTGGGAGTAAGCACAGAGCACACACAAGACTGTTTAAAACCTTAAAGATCACCTACTTCAAACCTTTCGGAGCCAAAAGGAGAAGCCAAGACATTGAATGGCAGAATCAATATACAAAAAGTTTGTGACAAGCTAGAAAACTGGGGTGAATCTAATAAGATAAAATGTAAAGGGAAAGAATATAAATTGTTCTTGGGTTCAAGAAATCAACTCCACAAATATAATATGAGAGGAACAGTAGATGGCAATTTGAAAAAGATCTGAGGGCTTTAGTGAACTGCAAGTTCAACATGAGCCAAGAATATGGAATGGCCACCAAATTCACTTGAAAGGCTTCCAGATGAGACCATGGATAGAGTGCTGGACCTGAGTCAGGAAGACCTGAGGTCAAATTCTCCCTTGGAGGGTGACCCTGACCAAATCAACTCACATTTGTCAGCTTTCAGTTTCCTTATCTGAAAAATGGAGGCAGTAATAGCAAGCACTTCCCTCCCAGGGTCATTGTAAGGATCAAATGAGATAACTTACAGGATTTGGAAAGCCTTAAAGTACTATGGAGGGCAACTAAGTGACTCGATGAAGAGACCATTGGTCCATCTTCCTGAGTTCAAATCCAGCCTCAGACATTTATTGACTATGTGACCCTGGGCAAGTCAGTACACCCTGTTTGTTTCAGTTTAGGGGCAGCTAAGTGGCACAGTGGATGCACCAGGTGGGAGGACCTGAGGTTCAAATCTAGCCTCAGACATTTATTAGCTATATGACTCTGGGTAAGTCACTGTATGTACCCTGTTTGCCTCAGTTTAGGGGCAGCTAAGTGGCACAGTGGATAGAGCACCAAGGAGGAGAATCTCAGGCATTTCCCAGCTGTGTGACCTTAGACAAGTCACTTGAACATGTTTGCCGCTCTCTTAGAACAGTCACGAAGGTAGAAAGTGAGGGTTTAAAAATATTATTAAAGGTTATGTAAGTACTATTATTATTAGCCTATGCAAATGCTATTGTTGTTATTCCCTGGGGAATAGGAATAACACTTGCTCAGTTTGGTTCCAGAGGGCTGAAATAGAAGCAAATGGGAAGAAGTTGCTGAGGTAAATTGAGGCTTAATGTCAGGAAAAGCTTCATACCGATCAGAGCAATCCCAAAGTGGAAGGGGCTGCCTGGGGTAGCGGGTGCCCCCTCTGTGAAGGTAAGGCGGAGACTGGCCACTTGTGATGGGGATTCTTTTTTGAGTTTCGGTTGGACGAGCTGGCTGCTGAGGTTTCTTCCAGCTCTGGAATTCTTGATGGAGATCCCTTATGTGAATCACTTCCATCACTCCTTCTGCCCCCCTTTTCTACCCTTTCCCCACCTCTTTTCCTGCCCTTCTCCCTTCCTCTGGGTAAGTGACACCCAACGAGGGAGACGTCTCCTAAGAACAGGAGCAGTCCTGGGACCAAAAGCCCTCTGCCCTCAGAAGCTAAGCTTGGGTCCTGTCCTCACTCTGCAGCCCACCAAGCCCACCAAGAGAAAAGAAGCGGCTGGGGACCCTCCCCTGGCTCTCCGCTGTCAACAGGTGGCAGAGCAGCTCCCAGAGTCCACTGCAGCCCAGCCTCCAACACCTTGGCAGCAGCTGGGACCCAGGGACTTCCCTGGCATCTGATTAACATTTCAAGTGACTAATCTGCAAACCCTGAAATTTGCTAAGTCCACAATCAGGGAGACGTTTCTAGACCAAGTGTTCAAGGGAAGTGAATTTAGAAGAAAAGCCAGGAGAGAGAGTCCTTTTCAAGTGATACTGATTTATAGGAACACTTCAGACTCACGCAGCTAGCAAAGGTTTATGAAGCTCTAACTAGGCTAGAGCCCCAGCACAGCAATACGTGAGAAGACTGAATCAGGCACAATTACACCGACAAGAAAGTTCTCCAAAGAGACGGTAACCTAGGACAGGGCTCCAAGTCACTGGCTCACACACTCCTCTGGTGCATTAAGATAAAGACAAGATCTAAAGCTTCCATCAGATGATCTCCAAGCCAACTAGCAATAAATGCCTACTATGTGCCAGGCACTGTGGCAAACCCCAGAGATACCAGGAAAGGTAAAAGGGGGCAGCTAGGTGGCTCTATGGATTGGGTTCAAATCTGGCCTCAGATACTCCCTAGCTGTGTGTCCCTGGGCAAGTCACTTGACCCCTATTGCCTAGCCCTTATAGCTCTTCTGCTTTGGAACCAATACACAGTACTGATTCCAAGATGGAAGAAAAGGGCTTTTTAAAAAGGCAAAGGACAGTCCCTGCTCTCAAGGAGCTCACATTCCACTGGGGTAGACAACATGCAATAAATTGGAGATCATCTCAGAGGGAAGGTACCAGGAGTAAGGAGGACTAGGAAAGTTCCCTGTAGACGGTAGGACTTTCAGCTGGGACTTGAGGGAAGCCAGGAGGTAGACAAGAAGGACAGAGTTCTAGGCATAGATGATAGACACTGAAAATGCTCAGTGGATAAACAAAGTTGTGTTTGAGAAAGGGGGCCAGAATCACTGGATCACAGAGCAGTGCCAAGGGACAAGGTCCGGGAGGACAGGAAAGATAGGAAGCAGCCAGGCTATGAAAGGTTTTTTATTTGATCCTAGAGGTGACAAGGAGTCACTAGAGTTTACTGAATGGGGGAGTGGGATATAGGATAAGAACTGTACTTTAGGAAGATCATTTTGACAGCTGAATAAAGGATAGCCTGGAGTGGGGAAGAGATGAGGTAGGAAGACCATTCAGTGGGCTATTGCAATAGCCAGATCTGAAGTAACGGAGACCTTCACTAGGACAGGGCAGTGGCAGAGGAGAGAAGGGAGTAGATAGAAGAGAGGTTATAAAGACAAAAAGGAAATGACTTGACCATTGGCTGGATATTTGGGGAGAGTAAGGTGTTAAAGATGACATCTAGCGGGGGCAGCTGGGTGGCTCAGTGGATTGAGAGCCAGGCCTAGAGATGGGAGGTTCTAGGTTCAAATCTGGCCTCAGACACTTCCCAGCTGTGTGACCCCGAGCGAGTCACTTAACCCCCATTGCCTAGCCCTTACCACTCTTCTACCTTGGAGCCAATACACAGTATTGACTCCAAGACGGAAGGTAAAGGTTTAAAAAAAAAAAGATGACATCTATGTGGTAGCTCTGGATGACTAAGAGGATATTGATATGCTTAACAGTGATCAGGAAGGGACAATCAGGTAGCTCAATGGATACAGAGCTGGGCTTGGAATCAGGAGTTTCTGGATTCAAATTCAGCCTCAGATAATTTCTAGCTCGGTGACCCTTGGTAAATCACCCAAATTTGCCTAGTCCTTGACCTTCTGCCTTACAATTGTTACTAGGATAGAAAGTAAGGGTTTTTTTAAAAATAGTATTAGAGAAGATCCTGCCAAGTCCACAGTCATGAAGACATTTCTAGACCAATGTTCAAGGGAAGGGACTTTGGAAGAAAAGAGTGGCAGAAAGATAATGAGTTCAGTTGTGAACATATTGAATTTAAGATGTTGAAAGGACATCCAATTCAAGATGTTTAATGGGTAGTTGGAGGTAGAGATTGGAGGACTGGAGAAAGGTTAGGGCTGAACAAGTATGTCTGAGAGTCATCAGTGAGCCATCTGTGTAGACATGATAATTGAATGAATTAGATGAAATAGTATAGAGGAAGAAGATAAGAGGGGCCAGGGTGGAATCTTGGGGGTAACCTGCTGTTAGCAGGTGAGCAGGTGTGATGTATCTGAAAAGTCAACAAAGATGTCAGACAAATAGGAGTAAAACCAGGATAGAGTGGTGTCCCAAAAAATCTGTAGAAAAGAAAATGACCTGCAATGTCAAAGACTATGGGATCATTTCATTGCCCATATGTATTGTTTATCCCAGATAGATACAAATTGGTTAAGCTCTCTAAAGGGTCCATTATGATGCATGCTCTAATCTGGACAACATTCATCCATTTTGTCCTTCCCTTGTGAATGGGCAAACCAAAATCCTTTTCATGATCACAAATCTCTTCCCAGCGGCTCAGTAATGTCTTGGGGTTTGAGACAGTCAAAAACCTTCAAAGAATAGCATTTGGAAGCCCTTATTATCCATAGAGAATCCCCTCCTTGGCCTGCTCTGTACCAGATCTCCTCTGTCCCAGGAGTGAATACCTTTGGTGAATATATATCTTCCTGTTTTATGTCTTGTCTGAGGTTTATTATCACAGGGTAATTGAACAGGGCTGTTTCTGTTGTTATATATTCTAAGAAATCTTGAATGATTTTTATATATGGATGAGAGACACTTTGTTGTAAAAGAGCCTGTAAGGCAATATTTTGTTCTTCCCAGGTGAATGTTTTTGTGTGTATTTTATATGTGTGTGATCAACAAACAATAATCATAATGCAACATTCCATTCTCTGTATCTTTCAGTCATTTGTAAGATGATAAAAATGTGGTTCATTGTTGAACCTTATTTGAGAAAGCCTACTTATTCCCTACTAATTGCCTCATCAAGGACACCCTCAATTCATATATAGGTGACCCTCATAAAGATTTTATATACTTGAGAGTAAAAACGTTTAGGTCAGTAGTTAATGTTTCTCAGTCACTTTTGTTGGAATCAAGGTCTGAGATGTTTTTCTGTGGCTTTGGCATTTTCCTCTCCTTTAGATACCATGGAAATAAATTCCTCATTTCCCTCATATGGGTTTCCTTTAGGCATATTTGATCCATCTAACTATTCCTCCCTTCTTTAGTGCTTCTCTACATCCTCTCTAAGCCCCTCAGAGACTAAGATGCTAGGATCCAAATGCACTGATTCCATTATCCAACAGTTTGTTGTATGCTTTTTTGCAAATCTTATCCATTTTTCTTCTTTTTGTAGTTCTCTTTCTGTTTTCATCTGTGAATGTCCTTGGGATGACTCTGCTCGGTTGGATATCTCGCCAAGCTTTCTTTAGACTGATTTTACCCTCTACTGCTTCTCTTTGCTTTATGAGATAATATTGCTCAAATTTTCCATCATCCTTCTTCATAAAATTGTACAAATGGGTTTATATTCTAACCCAGTGTTGCTTTTGGCAGCCATCTTTTTCCATTTGGCAAGTGAATCCAATGTTCGCTGACTAAGGTGCTTTTTGGACTCTTTGGATCTACTTATTATAGCAATTAATTTACACTGGTTTAACTTCTGGATGAAATTATTTTTCCTCTTGCAACAAAGAAAAAAAAAATGCCCAACACATCTGCCATGTCTGACAACTGCTTCCCCTTATAGAAGATAGAATTTTCAAATAAATACAAGATTGAGGTTTGGGGACCCAAAGCCCAAGTTTCATCCCCTTTCTCTGTCCTTTCTCCTTCTGGAGATAGCTTTGGGTATCCTGGGTACTTTAAAGGAACCAATTCTATTTAAATCTGTTTAAGAAGTGTGTTTGATTTGGAGCACCCCCTCCAGAGTACTCTGCCAACTGGAATTTCTAAGTAAGGTCCTCTAGAGGGTGTCTAACTCAGGTTCAAAGTACTCAGTAGGTCTGGATCCTAAAATTATAGTTCACAAGAACCAACTAGTGTATTTACCATTACTAATCAGCCAATTGGCACTAGTAGCTCAAACCAGAGGCATTCACTGAAACAGCAAAACAATAGCAATAGAAAACTTCTCCCTCATAAACCTGGATGCAGTCTTCCACAAATACACACATTGTCCATGGAAAGACTGGGCATACATATAGAGTACACTGGTTGTGAGGGAACAGGAAACATGCCTGACGAAGGTAACTCACATACCTGACATTGCAGGACCCTGATGACATTGCTTTGGGATGTCTCGATGTAACTCCTTTGGGGTACAGAACAGAATTCTTTGCTGGGATCCTGGAGCCTGCTCCAGTCTGCAGCTCATTTTGATTCTGCAGCTGGACTCTTTGGCTCTGCTCTCTACTGGGTGTCACATTTTCTCTGGGCCAAATTGCTCTGCTACGAGATACCATTACTAAGGAGAAAGTAGAGAAGGGAAAGAAGAAGGAAATAAGCTTTTATTAAGTGCCTATATATGGGCTGGGCACTGAATTAAGCACCTTACAAATATTACCTCATTGGATCCATTTTCCAATTGTGGAAACTGAGTCAGACAGAGGTTAAAGGATTTGCCAAGGATTTATATTCCCCTAATATTTTGGCTAATATCTTGATAACTACATGTTATTATAATTTGGTTTCCTCTGTAATCCTAGGCATAGGGTGAAGGTAAGAGGCTGGAGCAGAATTTATTGAGCATCAACTGAGAAAAAGAAGGCAGGAGTTGCAATCATGATATATGATAAAAATCAAAGTAAAAATAGATCTGATTTAAAAAGATAAAAAGGTAGTTACATCTTGATAAAAAGCAATCTAGACAATGAAGAAATTTCAGTACTCAACATGTATGCACCAAATGGTATAGCATCCAGATTTTTAAAGGAGAAACTATTGGAGCATAAGGAGGAAATAGCAAAACTATACTAGTGGGAGACCTCAATATTCCTCTGTCAAATCTAGATAAATCTAACCAAAAAATGAATAAGAAAAGAGCAATGTGAATGAAATCTTAGGGAAATTAGAATTAATAGATATATGGAGAAAAATAAATAGGGATAAAAAGGAATATATCTTCTTTTCAGCAGCACATGGTACATTTACAAAGATTGACCATGTACTAGGGCATAAAAACATTGCAAACAAATGCAGAGAAGCAGAAATAAATGCAACTTTTCAGATCATAATGCAATAAAAATTACAATTAGTAAGGTTACAAAGAGAAGCAAATTGGAAATTAAATAATCTTCTCCAAAACTGGTGGGTTAAAGAATAAATAATAGAAACAATTACTGATTTCACTGAAGAGAATGACAATAAGGAAACAACATATCAAAACTTATGGGATATAGCAAAATTAGTAACTCAGAAGAAATTTTATATTCCTGAGTGTTCATATTAACAGAAAAGAGAAAAAGGAGATTAACAAATTGGTCATGCAATTTAAAAAAACTAGAAAAAAAAACAAATTAGACTAGTGGAGAAAGAGACAATTTACACATGTAACTTTGATACAAGGGATATTGAGAAGGATAGTGAAGAAATATAGGCAAAATCCTATAAAAAGGAGGACACTATTCAATTGAGGTGTTGAAGAAAAGCAAACTGTTCCACATTAGGACAGCTCTCATTGTTAAGAAGGCTTTCCTTGCATCAAACCTACATTTGCCTCAACTATCTACTCAACTCAATACTTGTGGAGTTGATTTCTTTAACCCAAGTATAAAAGTTTACATTGATCATTACTGAATTATTAGACTCAGTTCAATGCTCTAATCTGTCAAGATCTTTTCATCTTTTGTATCCCATTTAAATTATCCATTGTGTTAACTCTCCTCCTCAATTTGGCATCATCTGCAAATTTGACAAACATGCCATCTGTATCTTTATTCAAGTTATTGATAAAATAATTCAATAGCACAAAGCTAAATACACATCACTGGAGACTTCCTGCTAAGTTGACATTGAATATCAGTGATATATATATATACCAGTTCTGAATGTTAATCAAATTATATTATCTTATAGTCCACATCTTTCTATCTTCTTCCCAAGAATAGTGTAATATATCTTTTTGGCTAAAATCTAGGTCAAGTCTATCTAAAGAATTCCTCCCCTAGTCTACTAATTCTATATACTCTGTCAAAAAAGAAATAAGATTCCTCTGGCATGACCTTCTCTTGATGAAGTCAGGCTGATTCTTTCTTGATTACTGTTTAGTTTTTTTTCTATGTGCCCATTAACTGTTTTTTTAATAATCCACTCTAGAATTTTTTTTTCTAAGAATCAAAGCCCAGCTTACTGACAGAGTCTATAAAATTTGTACTTTCAATTTTTGAAAATCAAGACATTTACCTTTTTGCAATGTATCTCTCATTTGTCACAGGCTTATAATACTGGACTGGCTCAGCAGTCATATCTGCCAATTGAGGGACTGAAGATGAACCTCAGCTGGGTTGGTCAATTTGAATTCATTAAGGGCAATGAAGGGCTGTGTTACCATCTCCTTATTGTTATCTCAGGAATCAATTCCTTCTTGGTCCTTTTCATTCCATCATTTCCAGTGTTAAGGTCATTTTCCTTGGCAGAGAGAACAGAAGCAAGGCAAAAATTGAGTAGCACCCCCCTATTTCTATTGTTATCATCATCTATCCACACGCAGGGGTCTTTTCCATCCTTTGACATTCCTCTTTCTCCTCCAAATTCCCCAGAACAATAATGACAACAACTAAAAAGATTTCCTTATCAACCTCAGGGCATTCTGAGTTTTAGTACTCCTGACAATTTTTACAGGGCTACTCTTAGAGTCATCTTTTCCTTGCTTCCATCTTATGTATATATCTATTTAAAATGCAAAGTGATTACTGAGTTTTCTTTGCTGCCATATCTCTCCCTTCAGATAATTCACAGTTTAGTTTTCTTTTCTTTCCTTCTGAAGTCCAGTGCCCTCTATAAAATGATGGATTGAGAGAAGTTTGATACTCCATCCTCTAATCCTTTAATCAGAGAGGAGAGGAAGCTAAGGGAAATTATATCAATGAAGGCTTTAGTTAGAAGTATGGTGATGAGATTCAAGGTGATAAGCATATCCTGGGAGGGATATCTTGTTCCATGGAGTTAAAACTAGGTAAAATAGCAGATGCAAAGTGCAATGTTTCCTTTCTGTGTTTGGGATTTTTGTCATTGAAAGTTTCCCATCCTCTCTTTCAAGGGCTAATTTCCCCTAGAAGAATTTTAGTTCATGAGACCCTACCTAGATTTCCTCTGAACCATTTGAAATCTGCTTTCCTAAGATCTAGGATATGTACAAGACTGTGCTCATTATTTTTTCTTTTTTTAATTTTTATTTAAAAATATTTTTCCATGTTTACATGATTTATTTTCTTTCTCTCCCCTCTCCCATTCCCCCTCCCAGTGCTGACAAACAATTCTACTGGGTTATACAAATGTTATAATACCTATTTCCATATTATTCATTTTTTCAACAGAGCAATCTTTTAAAACCAAAACCCCAAATTATATGCCCATATAAACAAGTGATAAATCATTTGTTTTTCTTCTGCATTTCTACTCCCATAGTACTTTCTTTCTATGATGATATAAGCTCATTATTTCTTATCTTCTACAGACTCTAGGAGGGACTAGTCACTTTCCCCCAGGGTTTCCAGTTTCTTTCTGGTTAGTGAGAATCAGAGCCAGTATAGAATTTCTCCTTCTGGATTCCTTCACCTTTTAAAGGATAAAATTATCCTTAAGTAAATCTGGAAGTTATTTGCTACTCTGCCTTTGGCCAAGAGCTTCTTCTCCATCACTACCATATTATGTATCTAACTGTTCCAAGATTGTGGACAGCTCTCCAATGAGGCATCTGTTTCTTCTTTCTGTCCAAGCGCTCTCTAGCATACTTCAATTACAAAATCACATCTGTTTCTGCCTTCCATTTATCCAAATGCTCTTCATTAAGCTTTTCATCTATGCTTCCTAATCTCCCTCACGTGTATATATGCCTTTCTTTTTTAACCTTTACCTTATTAGAATCAATACTAATTATTGGTTCCAAGACAGAAGAGCAGTAAGGGCTAGCCAACTGAGGGTAGGTGACTTGCCCAGAGTCATGCAACCACAAAGCATCTGAGATCAGATTTGAATCCAGGACCTCCCATCTTCAGGTCTATCTCTCAATCCATTGAGCCACGTAGCTGCCCCTCAATATAGCTTTAAGGAGTCTTATGTTATCTTCAGTTTCCTTGCCAGCCTCAGCTCATTTTGAATTTTACTATTCCTGGAAACATTTTTATAATACCATATCATGTTCATATATTCAACCCTGTTATTTCCTCATCTTCTATAAATACTTTTTTGTAGACATACATACATATGTGTATATATATTTACACATACATACATATATACATATACACATGGCTGTGTTACAGTGGATAGTGTATTGGGACTAATCAGGAAGACTCATCTTCATGAGTTCAAATCTGGCCTCAGACACTTACTAGTTGTGGGACCCTGGACAAGTCATTTCACCCTTTTTGCCTCAGTTTCTTCATCTGTAAAATGAGATGGAGAAGGAATGGCAAATGACTCTAGGATTTTTGACAAGAAAACCCCAAATGGGGTCATAAAGAGTCAGACACAACTGAAAAATGACTGAAAAAATTTATTTAGTTTAATATATATACTTATATAGTTACATTTTATAGACAGATACAGATACAGATACAGATGTTGGATGGTGAATTCCCTATGCAGCTACATTAATCTGTTCAAACAACTCCTATTTTTCTTCCTCTCTGGATTTTGTTTTCCTCTGGGAATTTATCCTTGAGAAGTTCCTATCCCTCTGGACTCATGTTCCCTCTTGTGGGGTCAGGAGGGGTATATTGTCTGGGTCAAGGAAGGATCTAACTTAGCTGAACTGTAAGAAATTTCTCCTTTTATAGGAATAATAGAAAATAACAAGAGCACCAATAATAACAGCTAACATGTATGTAGTTCCTTATGCTTACCTTAGCACAGTGCTCGATACATAGGCACTAAATTAACATTTAGTTCCTGACTGATTATCTCATTTGGTCAGCAAAACTACCATGTGAGGAAAGTCCTATTATATAAGAAAACTGAGGCAGACAGAAGTTCAGCCCAAGGTTCAAACAGCTAATAGGTATCTGAAACAGGATTCAAACTCGGGTCTTCCTGAACTCCAAATCCAGTGGACTTTGTCCATCGTGCCACCTAAGAGCTGGAGGGGACCTTAGAGATCATCTTCTCCGACTCCCTGTTTTACAGATAAAGAAACCAAGCCCTGGAGATAAAAAGAGACTTGCCTGTAACCACTCAAGAGAGTTTGACCTCACCTGGGAAAAACCAAGAGGATGAAAATGTCCTATTCAGCTTACACAGAGCCGATCTCTCAGTACACAGATCACAGAGAGACAGCAGAGATGGACAATAATCTGGGTCACAAATTAATGAGGAAGAAAAGAGCGTGTAAGGAACATGTTTGCCCCTGGCCTCACTCTCTCAAAGCCAGACTTGTTCCATTTTACCCCTTTGGGGTTTTTGATAGTGTGAAGGAGTTGGGGAGTCCCCCTTCTCTGCCTCTGGCTGAGCCCCATTAGTTTTATTCATATTTTAGGGGCCCAGTGACTGACCCCAGTTCCATTTAATTGTTTAGGTTAGCTTTTCACAGAGCAATATTTACTTTAAAGATCTGGCAAGAACAAGCATTTTCCTCCATGCTTTGGGGACATAACCCTCTTATGCCACTTTGGTGTGTGCATATGTGATTTGGGGGGAGGATGGAGAAAGTGGCATCAAGCTCACAGATAAACTCAGTCCCTGAATAACATTAGTCCCACCAAGTTCAAGTCCCAAACTGGCAGTACCAACTTCTCCTAGCTACTCAACTGGCTACCCTTGCTAATCAGAGCATCACTGCCAATTGGCTACAAAAACCCATCTGGATTCCTGGACCTCCCATTCCAATGACCTGTACCAAGGATAAAAAGCAACAGTCAGGGGGCAGGGGGAAGGAAATAGCCCTTAGCTCCCCACCACCCCTTATCCTGTAGTGCAAAGAAGTCCTTCGCCCTCAGAATTTGAATAAAAGTCAAGATGGTGGTGAGTCAAATAGATTTTTTTAAAAATCCTCACCTTCCCTCTTAGAGTCAATACTGTGTATTGATTCCAAGGCAGAAGGATAGTAAGGGCTAGGCCATGGGGGTTAAGTGACTTGCCCAGGGTCACATAGCTAAGAATTGTCTGAAGTCACATTTGAACCCAGGACTTAACTTACTATCACAAGGCTTGGCTTTCAGTCCACTGAGTCACCTACCTGCCCTCTCCATCCCGGTCAAGTTAAAGATACAGACAGTTCAGGCTAGGCAGCCAGTGAAAAAAGTCTGTTCCCAACCACCCTAGAGGCCTATATAGAACATTCACCCATATGCCTATCCTTCAGTCTCCTCAAAATCCTCTCCATGGGTGACAACATCTCAAATGGTGTAGACATGCACCAAATCTTTATTACATATATAGTAGAATGAAATTATGACAGTGGCCTTTATAAAATTGCATAGTACTTTTTTAATGACCTCATACTTCTTCCTAAAACAAAGGTCCATATTTGAAAAACCAATATTCTGCCAGTGATGCTATAAAATACTAAATAAATGTCAATTATCATTATTACTACTCTTTCCTCTAATGTCCAAAGGGATTAGCAAAACCAAAAGCTTCCAATCTGCTGGAAAGAGAGAGACAGACAGAGACAGAGAGAAACAAAGACAGGGAGACAGAGACAGAGAGTGAGTCAGAGAGAGAGAGAGGAGGGAGAGAGAGAGAGAGAGAGAGAGGAGGGAGAGAGAGAGAGAGAGAGAGAGAGAGAGAGAGAGAGAGAGAGAGAGAGAGAGAGAGAGAGAGAGAGAGAGAGAGGGAAGAAATGAAACAAAAACCAAAAGCTTCCAATCTGCTGGAAAGACAGAGAGGAGGGAAACAGAGACAGAGAGAGACAGGGAAGAAATGAACCAAAAACCAAAAGCTTCCAATCTGCTGGAAAGACAGACAGACAGAGAGAGAGAGAGACAGGGAAGAAATGGAAAGAGGGGAAGGGGGAGAGAAAAAAGGAGAGCAAAGAAAGATAGGAGAAGAGAGGGAAGGGAGAAAAGGGGAGGGGGAAAAAGAAGCATAATAAACTCAAAATGGATAAAGGAACTGAATATTAAAGATCTTACCATTAAAAATGAAAAGAGAACCAAGTAGGGTCATTTTCATAACTAAGGGGGAGAATTCTTAACCATAAAGGGATAGCAGTAACTAAAAATAAAATAACATTGACTATATAAAATTAAAGAGCTTTTCAATGGACAAAAATGAATATAAGATAGGAAAGGAGGTAGTCAATTGGAGAAAATGTTTGCACTGCATTATAAAGTTCTTATATCCAAGATATATATGGAGGTAATAAACACAATATATCTGTATATGTATATGCATATGTGCATGTGATGTATGCTTCAACAGAGTGTATATCGATTCTCTGCTGCTTGTGCTAATTTGGGTCTGACCTACTGAGAAAACAGAGCTTCCCCACCAGCCAGCATGGAGCCATCCATATGTGGAACCATCAGTTGCAGCAAATGGAGACACTTTCAATGCTGTAGATGAGCTCACTTCCCTCGGTAGTATGCTTTCCAGGGAAGTCTACATAGATGGTGAGGCTGAGACACATAGTCAGAGCAGAGGTATTAGACTGGCTACCAAACTGAAGGTCTACAGAGTCATTGTGCTGCCCTATTGTTCTAAGCCTGTGAAACCTGGACAGTCAAGCAGCCCCATGCCAGGAAACTGAATCACGTCCACTTGGATTGTCTTAGGAAGATTCTCCAGATCACTTAACAAGACTGGGTACTAGACACCGAGTTCCTTTCTCGAGCTGAACTGCCAAACATTCAGACTATTGCAGAAAGTACAACTCTGGTGGGCTGGCCATGTTGTTTGAATGCCAAACCCACATTTGCCTAAAAAACTATTTTATGGAGAACTCACACAAGGCAAGGGCTGGCTTTGAAGTCAGAAGAAATAGGACACTCTCGAAGTCTCTCTGAAGAACTTCGGTATTGGTTATAAGACAGAAGAGGAAGCAGCCCTGAAAAGGGCTCAGCAAGCCATTACACCAGAAGTATGACTCTTCCTTGAACAACTCATGCACCTCATAGATATCCACACAAGGGCAGCAAAGTGATGCAGTGGGTAGAGCACCAGACCTAGAGTCAGGAAGACCTCAGAAAATTACTAGCTGTGTAATCCTGGCAAATCACTTAACCAACCCTGTTTGCTTCAGTTCCTTCATCTATAAAAGAACTGGAGGAGGGCAGTTGGGTAGCTCAGTGGATTGAGAGCCAAGCCTAGAGACGGGAGGTCCTGGGTTCAAATCTGGACTCAGACACTTCCCAACTGTGTAACCCTGGGCAAATCCCTTGACCCCCATTGCCTAGCCCTTACCACTCTTCTGCCTTGGAGCCAATACACAGTAAGGGTCTTTGAAAAGAAAAGAAAAGAAAAGAAAAGAAAAGAAAAGAAAAGAAAAGAAAAGAAAAGAAAAGAAAAGAAAAGAAAAGAAAAGAAAAGAAAAGAAAAGAAAAGAAAAGAAAAGAAAAGAAAAGAAAAGAAAAAAGAGAACTGGAGAAGAAAATGGTGAACCACTCTGGTATCTTTGCCAACAAAACCCCAATGGGATCACAAAGAGTCAGACATGACTAAAATGACTAAACAATAAGATATTTATATACAGAAAGAAAGATATATAGCATCAATGTCTAAGATACTATACACACACATATAAATTGGCTAAGATGAGAATAGTCACTATTGGAAAGATTGTGGAAAGACAGGTGCACTAATACTTTATTGGTGAAACTATGGTTCAACCATTCCAGAATATAGTTTAAAACATGCTACAAAAAGAAGAAACTGACTAAACAATCCATATCCTTTCATCCAGAGATACCATTGCCAATCATATTCCTCAAGGAGGTTAATAATAAAAAAGAAAGGTCTACATACACTCAAATATTTCCAGTGGCACCTTTTGTGCAAAGAACTGGCAATGAAGTAGACATCCATCAGGTAGGAAAATGACTCAACAAATTGAGGTACCAGAATATAATGGAAAATTACTGCGCTCTAAGAAACAATAATATGATGAATTTATATAAGAATGGGAAGACATATTAGCCAATGCAAGTGAAGTAAGTAGGACCTGAAAAACAATATACACAATGATTATAACAATGCAAATGAAAGCAGCAACAATAAAAGATTGAAACTGAATGCTATGAAATGATAATGACCACATTTGACCCCAAAGACAAGCTAGGAGGATGCATTTCCCTTCCTTCTCTACAGAAGTGGGAGTCTATGGTGGTGGAACATTGCATATAATGTCAGGCTTGGTTGCTGCACTGTTTCATTAAGGGATGGCTCTCTGGGATGGGGAGGAGAAGGATTTCTTGGGAAATGTAGGCTATGTAAAAACAAAGGGTAGCTATAAAATTTTAAATTCTTTTTAAAGGACTGAAGCTGTTGGGGAAATAAAATTACAAAAAGAAAAAAGAGAAAAAGGAGGAAGAAGTGACATAAAAAGAAAGAGGGAGAAAAAGAGGCAGACAAAGGGAGGTAAAGAAAGAGCAAGAGGGAGAGAGAGAGACAGAGGGAGAGAGTGAGAAAGAGGGGGAGAGAGATGAAAAGAGAGAAAGGAGAGAAAGTGAGAAAGTGAGAGAGATAGAGTGAGAGAGAGTAAAAAGAGAGTAAGGGAGGGAGAGAGGGAGGGAGAGAGAGGGAGGGAGGGAGAGAAGGAGAGAGAGGGCTTGGAAGAGAGGGAGAGAGGGAGAGAGAGTAAGAGACAAAGTGAGAGAGAGTGAGAGAGGCAGAGTGAGAGCGAGAAACAGAGGGAGAGAGAGAGAGGAAAAGGAGGAGAGAAGGAGAGAGAGTGAGAGAGATAGAGAGTGAGAGAGTGAAAAAGAGAGGAAGGGAGGAAGGGAGAGAGGGAGAGAGAGGGAAGGAAAGAAGGAGAGAGGGGGGAGAGAGAAGGATGGGGAGAGAGGGAGGGAGGGAGGGAGGGAGAGAATGAGGGAGGGAGGAAGAGAGAGGGAGGGAGGGAAGGAGGGAGGGAGGGAGAGAGCAGAAACATAGAAGCTACACACCTGTGGTTGCGACCTGTCTATCTCCCCACAGGCAGATGGAAATGAGAATCATCCTTGGCACCTCTGCTGCTCTGCCTGAGTAGGCAGAGACAGCCTGCATCCTAAGGCTTCCCTGGGGCACACGTCCAGATGGGCTTTGTACTCCACGCAGAGGCTATGGACGCCAGAAGCATGCACAAGACTACCTGAGTTTTCTCTTTTGCTGTTTTGGGCTTTTTTCTCCCTTCACTGGCCTGGAAAGGAACAGGGCCCACAAGCCTCTGAAATGTGTGGCCGTTGGACCCAGAGCAATCAGGTTTCCAGCCTGAGCTCTGAGGCAGTCCTGCCCCTCCATCCTTCTCTATCCCAGGCTAATCTGAAAGTTCTTTTGGAATAAAGACACCCTTTACTTCCCCTGTGTCTCCTGCAGAGCCCAGCCCATGGCTAGGCACTCAGGGGAGGTGTATGGCTTGGTACTCTCTGTGGGACTGTGCTCAGTAGCTGTGAGACTCACAGGGGAAATCATATTTTTTTTGCAACATAACATAGATCTGAAGCATCTTCCTATTATCATTTTCTTATTTGCCAAATAGACATAATCATATGTGTTCAAAGGAGATACTCTAAGGATCAAGTGATCATGGGTCTAGAAACCCTTAAAGAAGTCTTAAATTCTATTCTCTTCAACATGAATATGAGAATATTATAGTGATTATTATTATAGGGTGGGGAGAGACAGAGAAGGGAATGAGCATTTACACAGAACTTACTCTAGATTATTCTATGCCAGGCACTGCACTGAACACTGCAAATTTTAACTCACAATAACTGTGGGAGGTAGGTGGAACTATTATCTCCATTCTACGCTTGAAGAAACTGAGGCAGACTGAGGTTAAGTGGCTTGCCCAGGACACACAGCTAGCAAGTCTGAGATTGGGTTTGAAGTCAAGTCTCCCTAATTCCAGTCCCAGTGCTCTGTCCACGGTACCACCGAGCTGGGTAGTATTAAAAAAATAAAGCTAGGAAGGGCCTTAAATTTCATGTAGTCCAACCTCCTAAGCTTCCAGGAAAGAGAGGGGTGTAATGGGAAAAGCTCTAAAGTCAGAGTCAAAGGGCTGGATTCAAATGTTGGCTCTCTCAATGACTAGTGATCCTAAGCATATTGAACCCTCAATTTCCTCATTAGAAAAAGGAAGGGATTTTTCTTGTGTTTGTGTTGTTTTGTTTCTTTTTTGGTCTGCTTTCTTTAGCAACATGGCTAATATGGAAATATGTTGCGCATGACTGAACAAGTATAATTTATAGCAAATTGTTTGCCTTCTCGATATGGGCGAAAGGAAGGTAGGAGAGAATTTGGAACTCAATTTTTTTAAATGTTAGATTTGTTGTTATAGCAATTGAAGAAAAAATTTTAAATAAAGAAGATAGACACAAATCTAAAAGAAAAAGAAAAAGGGAAGGAAACGGACTCTTACAGGTTTAAAGTTAGATGGAATGCCTTCATTTTACAGATGAGGAAACTGAGGCTCACACAGGTAAATTGATGGTCATTTCACTTCTCACTTTTAGTTTTTTCTCTCAAGATAACAGGATTTAGAGCTGGCCTGGTCCCCCCAAGGTCACCTACCCTCTGGCAGTGCTAAGACCCCGATTCAGGTCTCCTGACTTCCAGTCCAAGGCTATGACTTGCTTTTAACAAAATGGTAGAATGGGTCATAGATGCTACTGATCTCTTCCCTCTTAGTGCCTCCCAGACAGCTTGTCCAGGACCCTCCAGACTCCTTGTGTGACTTGACATTATCTTCTTGCTATGTCCCAGTCTGAGGAGGGAGGAGGGGATGGTCTCTCACTAAGGTTCTTCCTATTTTTAGATTCTATGTTGTTCCCTGACACTTCTAAATAATGGCCCCCATTTTTTCCTTCTGGCCCCTCCACCCAAGTTTCCCCCATCCTGTGTCCCATCCATTAAGTGTTTTTGGCTCTCTGAAGTCTAATCTGATGAAATAATTGAGGTTCCTCTGTTAATATATTGATAAATTGTTTGCACTCAAGGATGTCCCTTTCAACTGGGACCGCTGGTGTCATAATCCCTCCCTTTTTGCAGAAAGCACTAATGGTGGGATTTAAGGTACTGAGAGTGAAAATAAGGGAGGGAGAAGGTGCACAACCAGTTAGTTAAAGTCAGAACCTCGCTGTCTGCAGTCTCACCGTCATTAAGTATGCGTAATCATTACTCACCCAAATAGTCACATCATTCACAAAATTGCCATTTAAAGTTTAGAGACTTTCTTGTTTGCTTTTCAGAAAATCTCAGAAACATTCCATTTTGCATATTATTTTCAGGCCTCAAACCCTGAGTTGGGGGGGGGGTCAACCCCAACCATGTGAAAACTTCCCCCAGTGGAAGGGTCAGATGAGAACAATTGGTTCCAATGGCCATGGAGGCAGCAGAAACATATGAGCGCTTAGAGCTTGGTCAAACATGGAAGACGCCAAAGTCATCCGCTGCATGGAGGGCCATCGCCAATCATCCTGATGTTTGTTCTTCTCTAGATTGGATGACTCTGGAAGGGAGAATATGGTGGCTGACGTGATTCAACACTACCTTGCTTATATGCAGTTTACACATGAGTCAAGATATCACCCCATGATCTCACTGACTTTTTCTGAAAACAAAGGAACAGCAGCATTATTTTCAAATTTGTAATCTCGTTTCCACCATGCTCCTGACTCTCTTGGTGACATCCCAGTTCCATATACATGATAAAGGGACCTGAGAGATGGTCTATTCACCAAATTACAGAATCCCAGAGTTGGAAGGGACCTCAGGGCTTAGCTAGCCAAAGCTATACCTGTACATTCACAATACTGCCAAGAGTCCAGCTTCTGCCTGAAGATCTCCATTGCAGAGAGCTCATCGCCTCTACGCACCGCCCACTCTACTTTGGGATGGCTCTAGTAGTGAGGAAGTTTTCCTTCTGTGTAGCCTAAATCTGCCTCTCTCTGACTTCTACTCACAGTTCTTTGTTCTGCCCACTGGAGCTAAGCAGGCCAAGTCTAACCTTTTTCCCACTTGAGAGTCCTTCAAACATCTGAAGGCAGCTCTCTTATGCTCCTCATCCCCCAAGCCTCCTCTTCTATAAGCTAAGTAGAACCTTTAACCTATGTCCACTAAGCACATATTTGTGCTCCTTCGCCATCCCAGATACCTCTCTCAAGTGTTCTCAGGCTTGTAAACATCCTCCAAAAAATACGTACTCTTGTTCAGTTGTTGTTCCATGTTTGACCAAGCTCTAAGTGCTCAGTTATTTTCAGTTGTGTCCCATTTCAGGTTTCCTTGGCAAAGATGCTAGAGTTGAGGCAGCTGGGTAGTACACTTGAGAAAGAGCCCAGCCCGGAGTCTGGAGGACCTGAATTCAAATATATCCTCAGATATTTCCCAGCTATGTGACCCTGGGCAAGTCACTTAACCTCCATTGCCTAGCTCCTTACCACTCTGCTGCCTTAGAACCAATACACAGTAGTGATTCTAAGACAGAAGGTAAAGGTTTAAGAAGAGAAGAGAAGAGAAGAGAAGAGAAGAGAAGAGAAGAGAAGAGAAGAGAAGAGAAGAGAAGAGAAGAGAAGAGAAGAGAAGAGAAGAGAAGAGAATGAAATGAAATTTAAAAAATAGAATCAAGGGGGCAGCTGGGTGGCTCAGTGGATTGAGAGCCAAGCTGAGAGATGGGAGGTCTTGGGCCCAAATCTGACCTCAGACACTTCCCAGCTGTGTGACCCCGAGCAAGTCACTTAACCCCCATTGCCTACCCCTTACCTCTCTTCTGTCTTAGAACCAATACACAGTAGTGATTCTAAGACGAAAGGTAAGGGTTTAATTAGAAAAAAGTAGAACCAAGAAAACAATTTGTACAATAGAAATGATACTAGTCGTACAACAACTTTCAAAGACATAAGAAATCTCATCAACTCAATGACCAACCATGATTCTAGAGGACTAGTGATGAGTAAGGCCACTTACTTCCTAGACTCAAAATATAGGATCTGACATACAGTTTTGTATTTAGCCAATGTAAGAATTTGTTTTACTTATTTGTTATAATCCTTTCTTTCTTTTTTCCTCTTTTAAGTGGGAGGGGGAAAAGAAAATAAACATTTATTTTAAAAAATCAAAATCAAAATTTTAAATTTCTATTTTTAATAGACTGTTTTATTCACCTCTGTTTCTCACCCCCCCCCCAGTTCTCCATATCCATAGTGGATACATCACAGTGGTTGAATTAAAATAAATGAAGATACGGTGTGTAGAGATCTCTCCCTCCCTCTTTCTACCAGTGGCACTTGCTGGTTTTAATTGCTTGGCAAATTGTCAGGGTTTGGTCTGTTACTGACTAACAAACAGCTTCACCAGGCTGTGACAAGATATGCAGGAACATTGAGGGTATTGGATGTTACCTCTTCTTCCTTCTGTTCTCCATGGGCACAACACAAAAAGAAGGGTCTTGCCATCAGTTAAAGCCAAGTACTGATCCAGAGTTTCTCAGAAAAAAGCAATTGCAGGCATAACTTCATCCCAACACTGAAACAAAATCTCTTCCTTGCCACCTTCCAGGGAACTGATGCCAAAAGAGGGATTTCTAGTTGGGGCATGGGCAACCCCCAAGGGAACAGCACCCACCAGATGCCCTATTATAGGTGCATCCCCGACTCATGGTATTCTCACGCTGTCTTTAATGTGAAAGGTGCCCAGGTATCTGCCGTGAGTCTAATCTCATGTAAGAAAAAATAACTTGCTTTTTTACTTCAGACAAATCATTAATCCTTTCTGCGCCTAGATTTGTTCACCAGTATTAATTATTCAATTATTCTGTTCAATTATCATGAAGGTTCTTTCCTGCTCTGACATTCTATGTTCTAAGGTTCCTTCCAGCCATGATACTCCATGTTCTAAGGTTCCTCCCAGTTCTGACATTCTGTGTTCTAAGGTTTCTTACAGCTCTAACATTTCTATGGTTAAGGCCCCTCCTACATCTGACATTATTGTATTCTACAATCTCTTCTAATTCTGATGATGCAAGGGCCCTCCCAGCTCTATATAGTTGGTCCTTCTCAGCTCTAGACATTCTATGGTCCAAGATCCTTCCAGCTCTGATAGTCTAAATTCTAAGGTCCCATCCATCATTAACTCTGTTTTAAGTTCCTTCCAACTCTGATAGTCTATGTTCTATGGTGCCTTCTATCTGTGACTTTCTGTTTTAAGTTCCTTCCAGCTCTGATAGTCTATGTTCCAAGGTCCCTTCTATCTGTGACTTTCTGTTTTAAGTTCCTTCCAGCTCTGATAGTCTATGTTCTAAGGTCCCTTCTATCTGTGACTTTCTGTTTTAAGTTCCTTCCAACTCTGATAGTCTATGTTCTAAGGTCCCTTCTATCTGTGACTTTGTTTTAAGTTCCTTCCAACTCTGATAGTCTATGTTCTAAGGTCCCTTCTATCTGTGACTTTGTTTTAAGTTCCTTCCAGCTCTGATAGTCTATGTTCTAAGGTCCCTTCTATCTGTGACTTTGTTTTAAGTTCCTTCCAACTCTGATAGTCTATGTTCTATGGTGCCTTCTATCTGTGACTTTGTTTTAAGTTCCTTCCAGCTCTGATAGTCTATGTTCTAAGGTCCCTTCTATCTGTGACTTTGTTTTAAGTTCCTTCCAGCTCTGATAGTCTATGTTCTAAGGTCCCTTCTATCTGTGACTTTGTTTTAAGTTCCTTCCAGCTCTGATAGTCTATGTTCTAAGGTCCCTTCTATCTGTGACTTTCTGTTTTAAGTTCCTTCCAGCTCTGATAGTCTATGTTCTAAGGTCCCTTCTATCTGTGACTTTCTGTTTTAAGTTCCTTCCAGCTCTGATAGTCTATGTTCTAAGGTCCCTTCTATCCGTGACTTTCTGTTTTAAGTCCCTTCCAGCTCTGATAGTCTATGTTCCAAGGTCCCTTCTATCTGTGACTTTCTGTTTTAAGTTCCTTCCAGCTCTGATAGTCTATGTTCTAAGGTCCCTTCTATCTGTGACTTTCTGTTTTAAGTTCCTTCCAGCTCTGATAGTCTATGTTCCAAGGTCCCTTCTATCTGTGACTTTCTGTTTTAAGTTCCTTCCAGCTCTGATAGTCTATGTTCTAAGGTCCCTTCTATCTGTGACTTTCTGTTTTAAGTTCCTTCCAGCTCTGATAGTCTATGTTCTAAGGTGCCTTCTATTTGTGACTTTCTGTTTTAAGTTCCTTCCAGCTCTGATAGTCTATGTTCTAAGGTGCCTTCTATTTGTGACTTTCTGTTTTAAGTTCCTTCCAACTCTGATAGTCTATGTTCTAAGGTGCCTTCTATCCGTGACTTTCTGTTTTAAGTCCCTTCCAGCTCTGATAGTCTATGTTCCAAGGTCCCTTCTATCTGTGACTTTCTGTTTTAAGTTCCTTCCAGCTCTGATAGTCTATGTTCCAAGGTCCCTTCTATCTCTGACTTTATGTTTTAAGATCCTTTCTAGCTCTGAAATTTTAAGTTTTGAGGTCCCTTCCATCTCTAACATTCCATGTACTAAAGTCCCTTCTACATCTAAATAAAATGAAACTTGTGGATGGTACAGGTGGAAATATCAAGAAAAGCATATAGAATAGAGGATAATGTTAATATTAATAATAACTAACACTTACATATGTGTTTTAGGATTTATAAATACTTTACAAATATTATCTAACTTTATTCTCATGACACCTCATGAGGGAAGTGCCATCATTGCCTTAATTTAACAGATGAGGAAACTGAGATAGAAAATAAATAACATGCCCAGAATCACACTATAAAGGTCTGAGTCTGGATTTGAACTCAGGTTCTCCTGACTCAAAGTCCCACGCTCTAGTTATTGACTGATGCTACTTGAGGAAAAAAGAAGAGTTTGGAAGTGATGAGAGCACCTTCAAAGTTTCTTCTCAACTAGCAACGAAGACAGTTGCTCAGAGGCACCCCCAGCCCCCAACCCCCATCTCATTCCAATGGGAAAGATTAAAAAGACTGTGTTGGGATTACAGCTGCCAATCTAGTTCAAGTGAATTTTTAAGAGCTTAATTTGTGGCACTGGGTTTCAAATAAAATCATCAAGTCCAGTCGATTAAGCTCATTAAGCCCTAGCGGACTGGCTGGTGTTCGGGTGCTACTATCAGATTTGGAGACATGAGAATTAATTAGGCCTCTGTTCTCCTTTGTCTGGATTAGCAGGCGCAGACCCAGAGGCCTGGTGATTCCTTGTGAAGAGACGAAGAGACGAGTCTGATAATCTCTTTAGCGGGGCCGCTGGGACAGGGGGAGCCTGGAGAGATTTCTCAGGGATCAAACAACACAAAACAGGGATGTCCTTTGATGGAGTGGGGTGTGCAAGGCTGGGGCGGGGGGAGGACCAGCCTGGATGTATGCATAACATTTTCTAGAAAGCCATGGGGCTGGAGAATTGGTTGGGGAGAGGGGAATTCAGAAGTGTGGAGTATCAGAAGGATGTTGTGAGAATAAATGCTAGACTTAAAATAAGGAGACTTGGTTCCATAGCCTGGCTCTAATAATTCATCGTCATATGACCTTGGGCAAAGCTCTCTAAATTTTTACTAATTCATCTGTGAAATGGGGATAATAATATTTTCACTATTTACCTCATGTAATTGTTGTGAGGAAAGTTCTTTGCTATTAGTCAGAGCTGTAACTAGCCATCCTGGTACCCAGAACACACAGTGCAAAATGCTTCTAGAGTGAGCAGCTTGGACTATGCTTTCAAAGGAGGGTATTATTGGAAAGAGTACAAGGATGGGCCAGGCCAGCAAGGAGCTTGTCTTGGGCTCATGACAACCACTAGCAGAGGAAGATTGCTAACTGGTAGAATATTCTATAAAATATTATGCCCACATGTAAGATTATGCTATGAAAAGATGGGGCTCCATTGTTTATCTTTTCCCACTTAAAAGTAATTATCTCCATTAAGTTAGAACTTTTTATATTGAACTCATCAATGAAAACTGTGAACAGGGCCTGTACACCTTCTGGGATAAATCAAAGCCATTGCCTCCGAGTCTTGGTCGTAGTCAGAATGATCTGTATAAAAAGAAGGGGCAATCAAAGAAATAGATATTCTAAGGGTCTGGAAGCAGGGAGGAAAGAGTAGGGCAACACAGACCTAACCCAATTACTAGCAGGTTGCTAAGGGACAATGAGCAAATTAAAGACAAGATGGTAGACCTAAGCTTTGACAGAGAAAGGAGATATGAAGGAGGGTTATAGGTCCTAAAGGCAGGTCAGAGCAGAAGACTCCGGTGTAACCACCAGTTGTAGTTACCCACTCAAAGACTGAAGAAAATATCATGAAAAAGGTCTGTTCTTTCCCCTGCTTCCCTTTTAGGTGCCTCTCTATATTCACAGACTATGTCTACTATAATATAATTTTTCTACTTCATTATCCAAATGTTTTAGCAACCAGAACTATAGAGTCCAGGAATTCATTAGATGTAGGAATGGAAATTAGGGCACAAAGTCAAACCTTTGCCTAACTGTTAATTTTGCCAACTGGGGGCTCAGAGCAATTGTGATTGTTCTTATAAGTTTTTGTCTAGAATAAACTTCTTAAATCCCACAAAGGAGGAAACCTCAAAGACTTTATAGGCCATTAGCTGTTAGGCAAGAAGGTAGTTTGTCTAAATACATTGCTGAAGCTCTGTGACATGGGCTGGATGTCTCACCCACATATTGGAGAGTTGGAAGAGGGCGGTGATACACCAAGATGTTAGCTGGCACATCCTATATTGCCAATGGAATGTTCAGACTCTCCGTTTGTTATTCCTCTTTTGCTATGTGACTGACTCCATGACAGTCCTCAGCTGAGAACCCTCTCTGCCATCCCTTAGTTATCTATGATCTAAGGATTTTAGTCTGAGCTCAGAAGAAAATTTGTGGCCTGATCATTCTGAATGAGGAGAACAGACTTTAGCTTATATTAGATTAGCCTCTCCTCTCCAAACAAGAATTACACAAAAGACAACTACAAATAGCAAATAGTGAGCAAACCATTTTCCCAAGCAAAATGGCAAATGAAAATTGGAATTCCACAGATTAGAATATTCCAGAAAATACATAAAGTAAATAAGCTTTTCTGTTGGGAATAAGATAAGATTTCAGATCAGACAGGAGAAAGAAAATGATCTCACACAGGGAAAGTTCTCAGCATTTTCTAGAATTATTGTCCTTAGAATTCAGGAACATGATGGCAGCCAGCTTTCTTATATGACTATAGTTCACCAAAGTTTTTCTCTCCTCTGCCTCCTTCAGAGGTCCTTTTACTATGTGTCTTTCCCAAGATTGTAGGGAACCACTCAATTAAGTCTCTCATAAAAGTTCTACACTCAGCATTCTCTCCACCGATCAGGAGTCCCATCCTCCTCTGCATAGGCAGCAGCATTTAAAACCACTTCTAGCCTTGGGTGGAAGCCAAATTACATTCCTATTTTAACTGATTATTCCTGTTAACCAGGTGCTAAACTCAGTTATTTCAACCTGCTGAAGTAGTTCAAGAGCTGTCAAAGCCCTCTAAATCCAAATTTCATTGCCCTAAAACACCCTTCCCGAATTATGACCATGGTGATTATTTGTAAACAAGATATCTAGGGTTGAAGTGCCAAGTGACAACTTAAGGTGAAGTTAGAAAGTAGGTTACAATGCAATTTTTAAAAAATACACACAACTGAACCCTGGGAAGTTCAGAAGAGAATATAAGATAAGCAGGGCAGTTTTGTTATTATTACATTAAATTTAATATAGATTTAAAAAATAAACTATGTAACAAGTTCAAGGTTACCTATACAATTTCTTTGGGTGTTCTCATTTTTACATTGAAATGTTCATGTTTCATTAAGGTCAAAAGAAAAAGAAAAGGGGAAAAGTGGGAAAGTTTTATCAACAATGCAGGCAAGCATTTCAGGACCTGAGTTATTGACGTTGACATCTACTGTGTGCATGAGTGCTCTTCCCACTCTGCCCTGTCCTGGTCTACCTTTCTCATAGGAAAAAAATACCTCCTTAATATACACCCCCCAAAAATATCTATTCCATCTATCTTAGGAGGAGGTGATAGGGATCTCTGGGGAAAAGGAGTAGATCCCAAAATGTCAGCTCAAGTTCTAAAGGTAGTTAAAGGTAGTTGCCAAACCCACTTGGCAACATAGCACTTTGGAGTTTGAAACATATTGGCACAACGTATCAACAGCCCAGTTCTCTTTCTCACTGTATCCCAAGGAGGAAATTTAGCCTCTTTTCCTACTGAAAAACTCTTACATGTAATAGTTTGGGTAATGATAGAAATGCCCATTTCTAACCTGTTTTGAAGATACGGAAGGTCATGTTTGGTGGAAAGCTCAGAGACTCTCCTCCATATCTATACAGAAATCCTCCCTATAACATCCCCAGCAAGTTGTTGTCCAGGCTTTGTTTAAAAAACATCTAGTTTAGTGGGATGTCCTTCCACCTACCTCCCAGGCAGTCCATTCCATGTAGGGACAGCTCTAATTGTTAGGAAGCTTCCCCCTATACTGAGCCTAAATCTGCCCCAAAATTCCAACCCTTGGTCCTGGTCCTGCCTTCTAGGCACTGAACAGAACCAATCCAAACCCTCTTCCCCATGAAAGCCCTGAATGTCTACCTTTATCTCATCTCCTCTGGGTCTTCTTCTCCGGCCAAACAATGCTCACCCACCCCCTGGGTCTGGACTCAACTAATCCAGGTTGCCTCCCTAAGTATCACACCATGTATATTTTATCATTTTTTATAAAACTCTTACTTTCTTAGTATCAGTTCTAAGACAAAAGAGTGGCGAGGGCTAAGCAATGAGGGTTAAGTGATTTGCCCAGGGTAACCTGGCTAGGAAGTGTCTGAGGTCACATTTGAACCCAGGACCTCCCATCTCCAGGCCTGAATTTCCATCCACTATGCTACCTAGCATATTGCATGTTTTAGAGAGAAGAAACATCACAAGAATCACTTCCTCCTTTTGAGTGATCAAGTTTCTATGAAACACGGTTTGGGCATCACTCCCCTAAAGGAATCACCTTCTGCTAGCACATCCTGAGGTACATCTCTCAGTTGAGCTCAAGGCTCCAGAGATCATCACCTCTCAGAGGCTCTTACCCTCCCTCCCTCAGTTGGTCTGCCATAGAAGCCTTGGATTTTCACTCTTGAGCCCCTCTTTCCAACCCCCCTTCCTGATCTGCCTTTCCACGTGGCCCCACAGCTTGTCAGAGCCACGCCAGGAGCTGAGGAGGCTTGGAAACAGCAGGGAGGCTTCCCTCCAGGGAGCTCTCCTTTCTTACCTCCCCCACCACCACTGCAGCCAAAGAAGAGCGAAGCTTTGATGAAATTTTAAAGCCACATTCATATTTCAGAAGGAGGCAATGGATCAAGGAAGAGGCAAGCACGGAGATGGAAGCTCCCTTGACTCCTATCCTGAAACCAGCCTCCTTGCCAAGAAATGCCCAGGCAAGAAGCCGGTGCTGTAGGAGGAATCATAGAATGTCTGAGCTGAAGAGGTTCTGGGAACACAGAATGGCAGAGCTGAGAGGAGCCTTAGAACATGAAATGGCAGAGCCAGTGGGGACTTGAAAGCACAGAATGATAGCAGAGCTGAGAGGAATCTTAGAACACAGAATGTCAGAGCTGGGAAGAATCTTCCAACTTGAGACACCAGAGCCAGAGGGAACTCTAGAACATAAAATAATTATGTCAGGGCTTAGAGAGACCTTGGATTGCAGAATTTCAGAGCCAATAAGGATCTTGGAACATTGAATATCAGAGCTGGAAGGGGAGGTCAAATATCATCTAGTTCAATGATCTCCTTTTACAGATGGGGAAACTGAGTCTTAGAGATGGGGGAATGACTTGAATAAGGTCACACACAGAACTAAGCTTGAACCTAGCTCTCTTGAGGTTCTCTCCCTCAAACTGCAGATGGACAACAAACCTTAGTCATATCATTTGACTCATGGCAGGGATTTCAACAGGACTGTGAGAGGAAGCAGAATGCCAAGGGAGAGCTGACCAATACAGTCCCCATAACTGCTGGACCTCATGGCCACCAGAAACAAAGCACAGCCAAAAGGAAGCCACACTCTTTGCTCTTGGGCGCCCCTTTCAGCATTCCTTTCCCCTTTCCTTCTCCCTTGTAGGATCCCATTCCAAGTACCATTGGTCAGGACCTTGCACTCATTGAATTGCAAACTACAGGGGATGGTGACAGCTTGAAGTGGGAAAAACCAGTGTGTCATGACAGAGAGAATGGAACTTGAAGGAGAAAGTTCTGGGTTTGATTCCTGGCTTTAAAATGTGCTTTCTGGGTGACACTGGGCAAGTCACAAATTGTAAAGTTCAGATCATGAACCTGTAAATCTCTTAATGCATCTGTGGATTTGTGATTTCATCAATCCAGGTAGTTTCTCCATTGATCCAGATTTTATAAGGCTGTTTCAGGCTGCAATTTTTGTCTATTCTCTTCCCATAAATCCAACAGAAAGAATCTACCCAATGCTATTAGCATTCCTCTTGGATTTTGGTCATTTTGTCAGTATTACTGCTAGTTCTAAACCCCTAAAAGATAAAAGAAACAAGAAAGTATGCATAACAGCCCTTTTTGTGGTGGCACAAATGGCTGGGGAAACAGCTGAATATGTGAATGTAAGAGAATACTAGGAAAAGTATGGTAAGAAATGATGAAGGGGGCCATTTCAAAGAAATCTGGGATGACTTGTCTGAATTGATGCAAAGTGAGCAGAATTAAGAGAAAAATCCATACAATAACAGCAATGTTGCAAAAGCAATAACTTTAAAATCTACACAAAGTGATATATAAAATGAAAAACAGATTCCAAAAGATCCAGGATGAAGCATGTTTCCCAGACACATCCCAACCAAGAGATGATGGAATGAGGGTACAGATTCAGATATTAACATGACCAAAAGGAAATTCTTTCCCCTTGAGTATGCATATTTGTTATAAGGATTTTGGGGGAAGGGTTCCCCATTTGAGATGGGAGAGGTTTAAGAAGTAAGCTTTTTGAGGACAGCGACTGTCTTTTTATTCTTTTTGTAGCCCTAAACTTAGCACAGAGCCTAGCATATATTAAGCACCTAAACAATGTTGATTGATGGCTAATTGGGAAAAATTTTTATTTAAAAACATCTTGAATATACCAAGAGAGAACTCAGACTATTAATCTGTTATCCCAAGACTTAACGCAGTGTCAGGTACATTGCAGACACTTAATAAATATAGTATAAATAAATAATGAATGACTAATCCCTCTCCTGCTATATGACTGAAACACTTACTTTTTTAAATCATACATTTCCTAGAATATCTTTTACAACATCTCTTATATGTCAGTTATAACTGGTAAAATACTACAGCCTACTCACACCCACCATGGTTCTCTATTAGGGTCACTTGAAATTTTGATTCTTCAGATATTGTGGTATTCCAGGATTTATGGCCATGGTACCTCACTGAGAGTCCTAGTGAGGTTTTTTTTGTTAAAAGATGGATTTGGGTGTTGGGTTGTTGAGCTTGAAATTGTTAAAAGGACAGTTCAGTTTCCCAAATGCAATAGATTCCTCTCTTTTGCTCCTTTTCAACTCTGGGAACAGCTTATTGCCTGTCTTGTAACAACTATTCAACATTGATGACTGATGGACTAACTCAATGGACCACTTATTCAGCTGCATGGCATACTTTGGACAATAAGAGTTTTTCATCCATTTGGCTTTTCCTGTATGGATTGCTAGGCTGATCTCTGAATTAATTACAAATTTCACTGAGGACATTCTGTAGTATTCTGGCAATTAATACAATAATTGTAATATCACCTACCATCTATAAAATCTAGAGAACTTCAGCATCTACAAAGAATCTCTTTTCCATTTAGACTCTTGAAAAAGCCTCATGCAAAAAAATGCTCATTTCTCATGCCTCATTTAAAGTTGATAATCAAAAGATTCTTGAATAGTTTACATTTACATAGCACATTAGGTTTTGAAGAATGCTTTAAAAATACTTTTTCTATCTTCACAATTCTATGAGGTAATTATTACAGGTATTATGCTTGCTTACAGATGAGGAAACTGAAGCTTAGTAGTCTTCCCACAGTCAAACAACTATAGTCAGAGATAGAATCCAGACCTTCCTGCCTCCAAATCTAGCACTCTTTTCTAAAAGCTATGCTGGCTCATATCTATAGCTACAGTTTTCAAGAAATCTTGCTTGATTTTAATATATGTATATGAAATTCCATGTGAGGGGGAAACCCGTAGGCCTGGTCACATTTCACCCCACCAAGTCAAATGCTTTATTGCAATTAATAAATATCTTTTAAATGGGCATACAATTGTAGGTTGAAAGCTAGAACAGGTCTCAGAGAAAATTTAGTCCAATGCCCTCTTTTTATTTATTTGTATTTTTTTAACCTTACCTTCCATCTTAGAATCAATACTATGTATTAGTTCCAAGACAGAAGAGCAGTAAGGGCTAGGCAATGGGGGTTAAGTGACTTGTCCAGGGTCACACAACTAAGCATTTGAGGCCAGATTTGAACCCAGGACCTCCCATCTCTAGGCCTGGCTCTTAATCCACTGAGCTACCAAGCTGCCCCCTAATGCCCTCTTTTTTAGAGGGCAAATTCACACAGTTAATAAGAGTCAGCGGTAGTATTTGAGCCCAGGTCTTCTGACTCCAGAGACATTGCTTCTCACTGAATGATAGTGTCTCCCTGACTCTGTGGCAGGATTGCTGTGAGGGAAGCTCACTGTAAAGGGAAAACGCTATCCAAAATATTAGTATTATGAAATGGTTCCCTCTCAGGAGAATTGGCACTATGGGAGATATCAAAGCCATCACTATTCACGGGAGTAACGGGGAAGTAGGTAATGGGGCAATATTTTGAGACAAGAGGTTCTCCCTGGCATTCCCTCAAATCATATTATGAAGGCAGCTGTCTACATTATCTTCTTATAAGGCTGACCCTGATGTCGCCACTTGAGGAGCTTGGGAGCATCTGTTATGTACACCTCGAACAATGCAATTCCAACCTCCCTTTTCCCATTGTGAGCTCTGGACTCTCAAATATGCCTCTAGGATGATGGGGCAGAGTTTCAGAAAGGGAGCCAAATGAGAAATGTAGCAGGGACTCTCCCTGACTCTTCTCATTATGGATTCAGCCCTTACTGGAAATCGCTTGACTCTAGGGAGACACCAACGACTGACACAGCACACAAGGCACTTTGGGAAGGGCAGGAATAAACACAATACAGTACTTCCCAAGTGGGGGAAACACAGAAATAAGGCTATGTTGGTGAAGCCCCTTCTCAGGATCAGAGTAATGGGGCAATGAAACCACAGTCTTTCTGTGGTCCAAAGGTCTCTCTGGATCTGCCTCTCATTCTCTGAACAACAAACCCTACTACCCAACACGCCAATTAAGAGCCCTTGCCCTTCTTTAAACTGTCTCCATGCCCTGCCACAATAAGTTACAACCTAGCTGAACTCATCCCACTGCTTTCCTCAGCTTTAGTCCTCACCAGATTGGCTCCTTTCCCTAGCCATGGTGCTGATGGGTTCCCAAAGAGTTGTATTCCATCACCTGATCTCATTCCCATGGGATTTGCCAGTTTTGTCTTCATTGTCATTATAGAAGCACAAGATCCAAAGCAGTAAGAGACTCTGGAGATAATTTCCTTGAGTTCTTTTTATTGTGCTGAAGGGGAAACAAGTCCAGAGAAGAAAAACACTTCCCTAAGGTCGCACAAGAAGTAAGTAACAGATCCAGAATTTCAAAAAAGTCTTTTGTTCCATCATACTACTTCTTCATCAAAAAGCACCTAGTAGGGGGTATCTGGGTAGTGTAGTGAATTGAAATCCAGGCCCAGAGATGGGAGATCCTGGGTTCAAATCTGGCCTCAGACACTTCTTAGCTGTGTGACCCTGGGCAAGTCACTTAACTCCCATTGCCTAGCCCTTACCGCTTTTCTGTCTTGGAACCAGTACACAGTATTGATTCTAAGATGCAAGGTAAGGAGTTTAAAAAGCACTTACTATATGCAGGGTCCTATTTGGGAAAGACATAAATGATAAATGAATTGACCTTAGGTTCTACCCTCAATGAGCATATAGTAGAATGGGAAAGATAAAAACAAGAAATCTGTGACAAACGTATAGTTGAAATGGGTAGCTGATTTGAAGTCAAGGAGGAGGCTGAGAAAGTGTGGAAGAGGCCATGTTCTTCTTCCAGCAGAACTGTTTCTCATATTGCCCCTCTGGATAAAGGAGATTAAGGCTCCACTGGACATATGGGGAAACTGAGATACAAATAAGGCACATCCTCCCCTTCATGTTTAATTTAAACCCCACCAAATCATATTAGAAATCAAAGACTGAACATATAATCGAACAAAGGAATATGAAAACTCTCCACTAGAATATTTGGAATTGAACCCCTCCCTCTCAATGATTTTCAGAATTTCAGAGAGAATTAATGTAGGGGAGGAGATAACCTTTTAGTTTCTCTCCCTTTTTCTTCTCTTTCTCTCCTAGACTCTATCTCTGTTTTCTTTCTTCCTCATACTTTTCCTTCTTCCCTATGATTTTCTTATCTCCTCTTCATTATCTTCCCTCTTGATTTTCTTTCTGTTCCCATCCTCTCTCCCCTTCTCTATTCTCTTTTCAGTCTCTCTCTTTTCTCTGAACCTCTGTTCATTCTCTTTCTTCTCTCTCTTCCCATTCTCTCACCTTAAAAAACAAACAAACCTCCCTCACCTCCCCGACATGCCCTGCAGAACACAGATCAGCAAAGCAGAGAGGAGGCTGTCATGGAAAGCACAGGTGAGTGATGGTGCAATCCCACAGAATGATTACTTCTCCAAGAGGTTTCCTCACTGCACCTGGGGTCCTGGAAGACAGTGAATATGTATAGGTATAGTATCCTTATGTGGTCAATTTTCTGGGTCAGGCACAATTTCAAGAAAATAAAGTGTACTTTTAATAAGGCTTTACAAAATGAGCAAAATAAAGAAATTCCTTTGTCTGATGAAGGACCCTAACTTTTAGTTTGGAAAGCATAGTCACTGCATGTATTAGTGATACTATATAACAAAAAGAAGACCCTGAAGTCCAAGGGGAGGTCTAGGGGTCAGTCTGTGGCTGGGGTTAGGACTCTGTTGATGACCTGGTTGGGGAAGTTCTGTGGCCTTTAAAAAGAGTCAAGCTCAGAGGCCAGACACAGATGAAACCCATGACCTTGGCCTCATTAGTATCTGAGTACGTAGCAGGGTGGTGATGGTGTGAGGTACAGCATCCCTGGCCCCTTTTCTTCAGGATCTCTGAGGGCAAGTCTTCCTTCCCTCCTTTTCAAATTCACTCTCATCACCCACCCCACACACAAATTCATATGACAGAAATAGCACTAAATAAATTCATCAGTGCCCATTTTCTGAAGCATCTCCTCTGGGCACTAATAATAACTCACTGGTTGGGAGACTCAGCACAGACAAAGGGAGATGGATGGTACAGAAGAGGCTAGAGAATATTGGCTCCTGCCCAAACCAGTTGCCCATAACCCTTGCCCTCCAGATGCCAACTGATTGCAACTGGGGAGAAAGACCCTCAATAAGACTGATTCCCATCCATCCTTGAGCTTGGAATCTCACAGGGAAGGTTGGTGGTGGAATATTGGAGAAAGGCAGGGAGTAGGGGAAAGTTCTAAACAGAGTTAAGAAACCTGATTTGGACTTTGACTCTGCAACTTACCTGTGTAACCTTGGGCAAATTACTTCCCTCTTCAGGGCTTCAAGGTAGGTGTCAAGAATGATATTTCAGAGATAATTCTCAAGTCATCCCCTCCCCCAATAAAAAGCCCATGGGTACACTCAAACCTTCTTATTCCGACCCATTCCTTCAGATCCCTTCTCTCCCCTGCCACCCATTTCTCCAATATATTTTGAGATTTTCTCCCACTCCACCCATCTAACCACCATAGTGCCCTTAAGTCTCCATCCGACCAAGTCCATGTCTACTGAAGCCAGGCCTTGGACCAGTTCCCACAAGACTAGATGCTCCCTCTAGTGGATAGAGGGCAAGTGCTCTTTAAGATTCTCTCTCGCCTCACCTCTGGAAAAAATTGGTTTCCTGTTCCCCTCAGAGTTCCCTCTTTACATCATCAGCACTAACTGATGGAAGAGAACCAAGTCCAAAGTAGATGGATCCAGAGCCTCCAGGAAAGGCTGGCTTTATCCACAAGCAGGCAGGTCTTCTTATTCCCAGTCCCAAAGAGTCTCCTCACCCATCTAAGAAAGTTCCCTTCTTAAGATCCTCCTGAAGAGATGTGGGTTTAGAATCAGTAGCAGTAATGTTAGACTCCTGGACCCTGGGTGTTTGGGTACTGTTAATCAACTGGATGACCTTGGATAATTCAACTCCTTGCCCTCAGCCCCACAGGGAAAATGAAGGGATTTGAGCAGACATGTCTTAACACCCCTTATAGCCTGGTGGTATGAAATCAAGTTAGAGTCCCTGCCCTTCTCCAAATTCCATTGGCATCCTCCATTCTATAATCCTGGGAATAGAAAGCCCCAGGTCAAAGAAGTCTGGAGCCCAAGGCCCTTGAGAGACAGGTTGTCTTGGTAGCAGAAAATCATTCTCACAGTCCTGCTGTGGGTCTGCTGTGTTTATACGTGAGTAGAAGTCGAGGAGGGGGTGAGGAGGAGGGGTTGCTAGAGAGCAGTGGAGCCCCACTCACAGCATTGAGTTGCAATAGCCACTCTGGGGAGATGCCAGGTCTAAATGAGATTGAGTTGTGCTGAGATTGTCTGTAATCCTTTCAGACCAGGTGGTCCAGGCAAAGCCAAGCCTTTGGACAGCACCTCCTTAGAAATTCAATCAGCCTTCATTCACTCACCCATGAACTCACACATCGAAGCCTTGCTTCTCCCCATCCCCCTGCTAGTGCCCTCCCCTCCCCCCTCTCTTTCTATCTCCATGTCTCTCTCCCTCTTTCTCTTCTCTCTTTTTGCCTTCTACTTCTCTCTCTCTTGCTCTCTCTCTCCTCTCCTCCCTCCCTCCCTCTCTCTCTCCTCTTTCTCTTTCTCTCTCTCCTCTCTCTCTGTCTCTTTCTCTCTCTCTCTCTTGTTCTCTCTTCTTCTCCCTCCCTCTCTCTTTCTCTCTCTTTTTGTCTCTCTCTCCTCCCTCTCTCTCTTCCTCTCTCTCTTTTCTCTCTCTCTCCTTTCCTCCTTGTATATAACTACTTCGCATATATTTGAATGTATTAGTTCTATATTTATGTTGTATATTCTTATATGTGCTCTTGTTGTCTCCCCCATTCGAATAGAGTCTCCTTGAGAGAAGGGATGCTTGGACCAGAGTAGGGGATGAATAAAAACTTGTTGATGCCTAGCAGTATGACCCTGGACAAATCACTTGACCCCCACTGTCTAATGCTTAATGCTCTTCTGCCTTGGTACCAGTACTTAGTACTGATTCTGAGGCAGAAGGGTTAAAAAATACTTGCTGATGGATGGATTGATGGACTGTTTCCCCCATCATACACACACATATATACAACCCACGAATATACCATGTTATCAATCAATGTTACAGAGACACAGCTTTATGGGACTCTTAACATATCCCCACAGAGTTAAAGCATTCACACACACACACACACACACACATTGGTTTTGTTGTGCTCCTGTTTAACTTTTTTTTAGTGTCAATAAGTGATAGCTCACCGGGTAGAGGATGAAGGAGGGACACATACAGAAATGAAGATGATATAAAAAAGATATCAATACAAATAAGATTTTCTCCAAGTAAAAGGGGAGGAAAAACAATCAACACTTCTGCACACACTCCTGTCCACACAGAGGATAGAATGTTAGACTTGAAGTTGAAGACCTGGGTTCAATTTCTGCCTCAGACATTTTATATAACCCTGAACAAGTCATTCAGCCTCTTCAGGATCATTGGCTGAGAGCCTCAGTTTTCTCATCAAGAAAATGGAGATAATAAGAGTTGTGGGGACAACCAAATGAAATAGAAGTACATGATTTGCTATGCAAACACTAAAGCATGATGTCAGTGTTATTGACTCTACATGGGATCACCACCAATGTCATTCTCCATAGAGATCCATCCGTATACACACGGATAAATATCAATCTTCTATGACATTCACGCACACACGCATTCCTAGACAGGCACCCTCACACCTACACGATCCATTCACACAAACATATGCATGTCCCCACAGATATGGCTCCAAATATTCACACTCAGACCCACAACCCCAGAATGGGTGCTCACACACAAATGTCCGGTGGGTATGTCCCTTTGCAGACAAATAAGCACTCCCTCCATCACACACACACACACACACACACACACACACACACACACACACACACATATACCAAGTTTGGCAGGAACTCGAGGGCGCCCTGAAATCACCCCCTCTCCTTTCCCTGCCTCCTCCCGGGAAATCAGCCCCATCTAATCCTGGCCCTGGCAGGCACCTCCCCAAAGCACAAAGCTGATATAAAAAGCAGAGGTGGATGTCAATAACCATCTTTCCCTCCCTCAGCCCAGGAGGAGAGAGAGAGAACGAGAAAAAGAGGGAAGAAAAAGCTTTAATTAAAGTCTCCGTCCTGGGATGAGTTTAAATCAGAGCTCTGGGGTAAAAAAAAGGCAAAAAAAATCCCCAGAACCCCTCTAATTCTATTTCCCTGCAGCCACTGGGACCTGGAGAATAATGGGCTGAATTCCAGCCCCAGGAGCAGCAGGGGTGCAAGGGGAGAGTCATCCTGAGGGAGTCAGACCAGGACAGAGAACTAGAAGGGTATAAGAAAGGGTTAATTTAAAGCTAAATATTTGGTGGCAAACAGAGAGAATGCTGACTGCCCAGGAGCCAAATCCTTCTCACTGACTAGGAAAAACAAATGGGGAACTCACCAAGCTGTTTTCTGAAGTCCCTGCTGAATACTTCTTTCATTTGACTTCTCTGTATCCTACCTCCATGCTATTTTCTCTTTCTCCCATCCCAAGGAAAGGAGACCCCCCAAGGCTGGGTGTTCCAGAAAGGACCTCTCCTGCATACATGATGAGTGAGGATAACACAGGTCTGGGAATCAGGACACTTGGGTTCTCCTTTGAGGTCTTGGGAATGCAGGTGGCCTTGAATCAATCACTCTCCCTCTCTAAGCCTCAGTTTCCTCATCTGTAAAATAAGAGGCATGACCTGGATAACAAAGTTCCATTTCAAGCACACTTGAAGATTCACATATCTTTGTCTCCTCATGCCAACCTTGGGAAGTAGACAGTGGGATTATTATTATTCTCATCTATGACAGCAGACTCAGGGCCAAGTGTCAAAGGATCCAAAGCAAAGCATGGCCCCTGGGGCTGTCAAGTCTGGGGTACAGCTCTTTTTTCAAATATACCATCCTGCTTCCCTGGATAATGTCCAAAGTCCCCTCCAGCTATAACTAGTGGGACTGTCATCATCAAATATCATCAAAGAGGGAATTAGACATATTATTGCTAAGATGCCTTCCTACTTTGCCTTTCATTCTATCATCTTGTGATTCTTAGCCTAGGAAACTGTGATGTGGTGACTATTCCATAGTGTAAAAAGTAAATCCCACCATCTTTCCAGGCCTCTGTTTTCCTATCTGTAAAATAAATGAATCATACTTAATCATCTCATATCTCTTGGAGCATTCCATCTCACAATCATTTGATTAAGATTTTTCTCAGGGAGAAAGGCAGGAGAATACCAGGACTAGAGGAATGTTGGAGGGATGCCATGGTATATAGAGGACTGGGCTTAGAGTCAGAAGACATGGGTTCAAATCCTACCTTAGATATTTTCTGCCTTTGTAACCCTAGGCAAGGCACTATACTTTCCTACATCTCAATTTAATTTCTTCCTCTATAAAATTGAATGGGTTGGATTCAATGACCTATAAGGTCCCTTTCAGCAGGCCTTATGACCTATGATCATGCTGATGTTCATTAAACTTGACTATGCAAAAAAGCCCTAGGAGATTTATCTTTGTTTTCTAATAATCCCTTACCTGGGTTCCAAAATAATATTAATAATCTATAACACTTTAAGTCTAACAAAGAACTTTACAAATATTATCTCAGTATATCCTAGCAATAACCCTCAGAAGTAGATGCTATTATTATCCTCCTTTTATAATTGAGGAAACTGAGGCAAACAGAATTTAAGTGAGTTGCCCAGGGTCAGATTCAACTTGTATCGAAGGTCACATTTGACTTCAGGTATATCCTGATTCCAGGTCAAGTACTCTCTTCATCTTGCCACCTGGCTGCCTCATATATACCATAGCTGACTTCCATGCTAAGAATTCCAGCACCTGGCACAGTTTGAAGAGAAGAGAACCAGAGAATATGACCTGCAGAACAACAGAGACAAGACAGGCAGTTTCCAGGAGAGACAATAACTTTAGGTAAAATTAAGAGGGATGAAAGAGAAATCCATCTTCTCTTCCTTCGTCTTCTGGTCTGTGATCTTGCCCTCTTCGTGGCCTTCCTTCCCCTCTACTTTCTCATAAGTACATTCTGGCAGAGGAAACCAAGAGAAATATTTAAAAATGAAAAACCAATTGGTTGAGTTGGTAGGGAAGGACCCATGAGGAAAATGAATAGGTTTGGGTTGAATTGATGAGATAAATGTCCCCAAGTTTCATATAGAAGTGAAGGGACTGGATTCCAAGGCTCACACTGAGATTTGAAGCATGGATATGGCCTCTATGTGAAGAAAGTTCACACTCTCCTTCAACCATGGACATATGGGACCAAATCTTAACTGAGCTGTCCTCATGCTACCTCCAGCCTTCGTTGGACTTCCTTTGTCGTGTTTGCAAGGGCTGTAAAAACTTCCATCATCCCATCTTCCTCAGACCTCACACTGACTATGAAGAAGGAGTCACTTCAGTATTCATCAGCTCATTGAAGAGCCCACCTCAAAGCTGTAGAAAGTCAATGCTTGAAGGCAATCTAGGCTTGATCCCAGCTAGGCTGTGGACACATCTTTCTCCTTCCTAGTAAGCCCATAAGCCTGGATTGCATATTTGCAGCTTTATATAAAGCTTTTTCCATATCCATTATCCCTTTTAATTTTGGCAATAACCCTGTGAGGTAGGGCAGGATGAGTCTTATTATCCTCTCCTTTGACAAATGAGGAAACATGTCCATAGAGAAAATGTGACTTGCCCAAGGACATACAGTAGGTTAAGGTACAACCAGGATGAGAGTGTGGGTCTTCTGACAATAGTTTGGAAATCCTATTACTAGACCCTACTATAGAATCTAGAGAAACTGGGGTCTCCTTGGGATACCAGCCTCTCAACTTCTCAGATGGTCTCTCCTGGCTCTAGATTTCCACTAACTGAATTTTAGAGAGTCCAAGGTATCACAGCTGGTAGGGATTCTCTATGCACTGACAGAGGAAAGAGATGAGGCTTGGAAAAGGGAAGTGGAATATAAAATCAGAAAATCAGAGATGTCATCTAGGCCAAATCACACTTGAGCAAGACTCCAACAAGGAACCATCCAATGGGTATTGGCAAATGGTAGAGATGTTCACTTCCTCCTGATTCCACTTGGGGATGGCTCTAATATTTATGGAGTTTTTCCTTTTAATTAGCCAAAGTGTGCCTTTACAATGTCTACCTATGTGTCTTAGTTTCACCTGATGGAACCAAGAAGAACCAGTCTAACTTCTATTTCACTTGGTGACCTTCAAAGACTTGAGTTTTTTTTTCTTTTCCAGGCTAAATATCCTAGTTCCTTTGAATGATCCACACATGAAATGATCTCCAGGCTTCCCACCATCTTGGTTGTACTCTAGAAATAGAACAGCTTGTCAATATCTTTTCTAAAATATGGTGCCTAAAGCTAACAATATTCCAGACGTAGTATGACCAGGGCAGAGTACCTTTCCCCATTGTGAACACTATGTGTAATAATTGAGCTTAGATCACATCAGTTTGACAGGCTGCCATGCCATACAATGGACTCATATTGAGCTTGTGGGCCACTAAAAAATGAAGATTTGTCATAGATGTGAGCCATCTAGAGTTAATTATGTCTCCTGGAGAAAGGAGCTTCTGCACAGTTCTTTACATATTCAATACCTCTTCACTTAGTTGTCTTTCTTTCCTCTCTGCAGAAATTATCAACTATCAAATCAGTCCATCAGCATCATGGTCTTCCTTCCCCCATTCCCCCTCCCAGCCGCCTTAGTTCTTCTCCTCTTACTAGTCAACTTCAGTATCTTTGTTCTGCTAAATTCCAGGCTAACCTCCCAGTCCCTCAATCTATTCAGCCCTCATGAACAACTTCTCCACCCCAACACAACTATACTCAAGGGTGGCCATATCCATGATCTTGCCAACATCCACTCCATACATATTTAGTCTAGGATCAAGAATTTAGGAATTCTGTAATTTTTCATTCCATTTCTCTCTATGTTCTATTCCTTCTATTCTTCATTTTCACTGTGACTTCCAACCTTCCACCTATTAGTCATAACCCCTGCTCTGTCTACACTCTTCTCTCACCCCAGTCTTGACAGGAAACCAAACTGTCTCTATATTATCTTCTACCCTTAAATTCTTTGCTTCTTTGTTTTAACATTATTGATGCCTTATCAAATCCAAACCCTGAACTGCTCCCACAATTCATCTCCTTCATTCTTACTCACATTTTGATGAATGGAGTTGTCCAAGTTCCCTTCCACATTTGACATTCTTTTACCTATGTAAGGCCAACCATTCCATGTTCTAAAGTTATTTTCAGCTCTGATATTTTCTGCTCTATGGTTACCTCCCAGCTTTTACCATATTATATTATAAGGTTGTTCTTAACTCTAATATTCCATGCTCTAAAGTCACCTGCTACCTCTGACATTCTATATCCTCAGATCAAAGATGAAAGCCAAAAAAAGACCCATTGCTAAGATTCTGAGAATTTCAGTATCAGGGATATGATAGTTCCTGTATCTGAAAGTCTCTAGCCCACTAAGGTGAAATGGAGATGGGATGCTGATTCTATAGAGAACTGACCAATATGGGATGATCTAAGACCTGGAATAGTCCTGACTTCACCATAGAGCTTTGAATGCTAGTAGACGGGTGCTTGTACTTAGAGTGGTAGCTGGAGAAAGCCCTCCAATCTTGAATGGGCCTAAGTGACCTAACAGCACACCAGATGGACCTGCCCTTCTTTCCATCCATTTCTGGAACCACAGAGTAAAGACCTGAGCCTGTCTCTAAATTAAGATCAGTCTTAGGGCCTCCTTCCCAACTTCTTCCCACCCAGCTCCCATTCAACTCTGCTGGGTCTTCAACACATAATGATTTTTTTAAGTCCATAACCCTGAAATCTTCATTAATTATGAATTTTGCATAGCAACTGTTGCTAAGCAAAGTCTCTTTGAAAAGGATGCTCAAAGAACCTGAAATCACTACATCGAATGGACAAGGAACAAGAGCTGCTTGGGAGCTCAAGTAGTGATGTAGAGCACAGGATGGTCTCCCTGAGGGAACGTTGGAGGGTAACACAGCAAAACCAAAGGGTTGCATTTTCTTACTTTGGACCAAGAATTCAATTCCATTTAGACGCATTTATTAAATATCTATGGAGTGTGAAGTCCTGTTCTTTGTGCTGGAGCTTTACAAAATATAGATAAGATACAGCCTCTGCTGTCCATGGAGCTCAGTCCAACAGGGAGTCAAGATTCTCACAAGGATAACTGAAAACAGAATAGTATCCTACATTCATGAGAGGTGCAAGCAAAGTCTGGTGTGATTTCTAATGGAAAAAAGATCATTACTGGCTATGGGTAAGAAGGCAGAGGTAGGAGTAGGTAAAATTGTAGAAAAGCTTTGATTTAGAAGCCTGGATCCGGGAAAGAAAAATCAGGGGCCAGTATGTATGGGTCAGTAGGAGCAAGACTATGTGACCCTTTCCATAAAGGGTAGAATTTTCCAGGATTATTTCTACACTAGGCCAGGAATCAGAAGACTTAATCTAGTTTCAATTCACTTTGTGACCTAAGAGAAGTCATTTCAACCCTCTCAGCCTCAGCTTCCTAATCTGATGAATGGAGATGTTAAGAACTGTCCTATCCAGCTCATAGAACTGCTGTGAGGTTCAAATTCAATTGTAAGTGCCTTGAGGTCAAGGATGGTTTTATTTATTCAATCCATCAACAATCATTCATTAAGCTCTTATCATTGCCACATGCTATGCTAAATATTGGAGATAGAAAAGAAAAAGAAAAAGTAGCCCTCCAGGAGCATATATTCTAAAGTCTAAAAAACATATACAAAGGGACAGCTAGGTTGCTCAGTGGGCAGAGAGGACCTGGGTTCAAATCTGTTCTCAGGCACTTCCTAGGTGTGTGACCCTGGACAAGTCACTTAATCCTACTTGGCTAGCCCTTACTCCTCTTCTGCCCTGAAACCAATACACAGTATCGATTCTAAGACAGAAGGTCAGGGTTTGTTTAAAACCATGTAGAAATTGGTGCAGATAGCTAGATAACACTGCAGATTAAAGTAACCATCCTGGGGAAGGCACTCGAAATGGGGTATGGAATGAGAAGCATTAGAAAAGGCAGTGTTTGAGTTGAGCCTCGAAGAAAGCCAGAGGTTCTGGGTGGCTGAGAGTCCCAGAGGAGATAGCCAGGGCAAAGGAAAGATCTGGGAGATGGACTGTCATAGGCATTTGTGTCACTACCTGAAAACTGTCAGGGGTGGGCAAGGGAGCGACTCATCAGAAGACTGAAATGGGAGGGGAAAGGCTGGGTGTGAGGAACTTTAAATGCCAGAGGACTTTCTATCTGATCCTAGTGGCAGTAATGAGCCACTAGAGATTACTGAGTAGGTGAGTGACTCCTGATTTAGGAAAATCCCTTTGGCAGGTGTGGGGAGGATGGATCAGAGAAGGGAGCAGCTTCATACAGGGAGACCAATTAGGAGACTATTGCAAATAGTCCAGATGAGAAGAAATAAGAGCCTGAACCTCTCAGCACCAGGTGCTAAAACTGGTTTACCCCATTGTTATTCAGTTGGGTCCAACTTTTTATGACCCTATTTGGGGTTTTCTTGGCAGAACTACTGGGATGATTTGCCATTTCCTTCTCCAGCTTATTTGACAAATGAGGAAACTGAGGCAAAACTGGGTTACATGACTTATCCAGGGTCTCATAGTTGATAAGTGTCTGAGGCTGAACTTGAACTCAAGTAAGTGAGTCTTCCTGACTCCAGGTCCAGTACCACTGCATCAGCTAGTTGCCCCATGAGGATGGGACAAAAGAAGCTTTTTTTCTCCCTCCCTTTTGGCTGAAACTTCGTCACACTTCCATCAGAGATCATGGGATAAGGTCCTATTAGTATAGCAGAAAAATAAAGAGAGACAGAGCTCTGGAGAAATTAAGGAAAGTAGCTGAGCTGAGCCTTGAAGGACATGAAAGCCTTTGAGCTGAGGAAATAACAAGTTGAAGTGGTTGCAATATTCAAATCCTCAATGCATACTTCCTTTGAACTGGAACCAATTGCCATATTTTACATAGATGAGATTCATTGGGACCTAGATGAAGAAGTAAGCAGACTAATTAAGTGGCTGTTAGGTCTAGGGAAGAGGAGATGAGAGTCAGAACTAGAATGATGGTTGGGTGGAGGGGACAGATGGGAAAGATATTGTGGGAGGTGATTCTGAAAAGGTTTTCCACTGATTAGAAATAGAGGGGGGGGGCAAGCGTCAAAAATGACTGAGATTATGAAACTGGGTGACTGGGAGGGGGGTACCACCAACAGGTACAGTAGACAAGTTGGGCAAATGGGCAGGTAATCCAAAATAATGAGTTCCATCTTGTATATGTTGAGTTCAAGATGTCAACAGGATATCCAGGAGGAAATATCCAGGAAGCAATTGATGATCATGAATGGACTTCAGGGGCATGATGAGGGCTAAACATACAGCTTTAGGGCCCATTTATGTGTAAATTATCCTGGGATGCATGGAAGCCAATGAGATTATTGAGAGAATAGAGAGAGAGATGAGAACGGAGTCTGAGGCAGCCATCCAGTCTGATGGGTAAGAGATAGATGACGGTCCAGCAAACAGCACTGACAAGTGGTCAGAAAAAAGAAGAGCTAGCAGAGAGAATTATCATAGAAGTCAAGGGAAAATAAAATGTTCAGGAGAAGATAGTGGTCAACAAGGTTAGAAATCACAGGTAGATTGAAGAGGTTAGGACACATATTAGCCCATCACATCTCACAGGTAAGAGATTGTTGGTAACCCTAGCAATTTTCTGCCTTTATCTCTGTGCTTCTACAATGGTCCATCCCCCATACCTAGAATGTACCCCATCATTCCCTTTTTCTCAGAGTCCCTCTCTTCCTTTCAGATTTCTTCCCTCAAATGCCACCTCTTGCATGAAAACTTTGATTCCTGGTCCCACCGAATGGCTGGTATGCACCCTTTCAAACTTACCTTTTATTTAATTACTATGTGTGTGTGTTTATTAACTATTTTTACTACATATTTTAACATTAACTTAACCCACTTTTGGTTTCAAGAACTAGCTCATTAGAAAGCAAACTCATTGTGAGATTGAAAGGGTAAAGGCTGTCTTTTGTCTCATTTTGCATCCCCAGAGCTTTACACAGTGCCTGGCATATCATAGGCATTTAATAAGTGTTTATCAATTGATTGATTGTGAATAGAGATTGTTTAATTTCTCGTACTTATATCCTAGCACCTAGGACAGTTCCTGGCACACAGGAGACCTTAATAAATATTGGTTGATTGACTGATCATTGAAGTGATGAGATCAGAAGGCAGATTGCAAGGGACTGAGGAGGGGGAGGTGAGAAGGTGTCAGCAGTGAAGGCAGACCATTTTTTCCTAGGGAGTTGGCACTGAAAAGGAGGCAAGACATAGGATGATAGCTTGAGGACTTGGCAGGGTCAAGTGAAGGTTTTTAAAGGATGGAGCAGACCAGAGCATGTTTGTAGGCAGCAGTAGATAAGGAGAAATTGAATAGAGGAGAGTGAGAGGGAGAAAGGAAGGAGAGGGAGGGAAAGGCAGGGAGAGAATAATTGATGGGACTGACTCCTGGAAGGAACAGAAGGGGATGAGATCAAGGTCTCATTCAGTTAGAGGGGTTAACCTTGGCAAAGAAAATTATCACCTCTTCCTCTGAGATATGAGGAAAGGAAGAGAGTGGATTAAGTGGGAGGGGGTTTAAGGTATGGAGCAGAGGGCATTAGGGAGCTCCCAACAGATGGCCTCTAATTCCTTAGTCAAGTAGAGGCTCATGGTCCTCTGCTAAGAGGGACGGGTAAGAGGACAGTGACAGATGCTTGAGAAGAAAAGAAAAGTTTGACTTGGCCTCTGAGGGGAGTAGGATAAAGAGATAATCAAGGAAAATTCAAAGTTTTCCCATGCATCCATGAGGACTCAGTTGAGATCTGATAACATGAATTTGTAGTGAGCCTTGTTATGGTGGTGTGACTTTATCCAACAGCCTTCATCAGCTCTGGGATATAGCCAAAGAAATCATTCAGGTGAAAGGGATGTTCCAGATGGAAGGTTGTTGAGGTAAAACAAAGGGGAAAAGGAGCCAGAGCCTCTAGATTCAAATTTTGACTGATACTACAAGACTGGTGACAGCTACACAGCACAGTAGATGATAGACTTGGAATCAGGAAGAGCTGAGTTCCAATTCTTCCTGTCACTAGATTTGTGACCATGGGAAAGTCACTTGACCTCTCAGCCTATTTCCTCATCTGTAAAATTAAGAGATTGGACTAGTTGCCCTTTATGATACATTCCATCTCCAACTCTCTGATCTCACAATAAGTGGGAACAATATATAACTGAACTGGTCAACCATAATGTCAAAATTGCAAAGAGAAGACTGTGAGGCCAGAACAGGGCTGCTAGACCATGAGAACAAGATAGAGGAGAGGGAATGAAGGATGTGATGAGAATGAATTTGGGGAGGAATAAGGGAAAGGTAAGGAATGGTAGTATATTATGATGTTAAAGGAGAAATTTCAACATTCAGAATCATGGAGGTAGTCAAAGGTTAGATGATAATCAGGTCCAAGATACAACCACTCTTTTGTGGCATAGATAGGTAGATGAATGGATGGATGGATGGATAGATAGATAGATAGATAGACAGACAGGCAGACAGGCAGACAGACAGACAGACAGACAGACAGATAGATAGATAGATAGATAGATAGATAGATAGATAGATAGATAGATAGATAGATAGATAGATAACTGGTTGGTCATTGTTCTTCCTGGAAGATGACTAAAAATGATATGATAAATGGCATAGCTGATGTCTTTTGACTCAAGAATAAATTGAATTTAAGTAAAGCAAAGTTGTACAAAGTCATCAGCCTCACTTTCTCTTCCAGAGTCTTTGGAGTCCAGTGTCAAGACAGAAGTTTGGACTGGTGATGACTCAGGGTGCATTGGATGTCCCTGGAATCTTCCATGTCTGATCAAACTCTAAGAACTCCAGAACACCTGCTTTAGTCACCTTTGGGGCCTGTTGGAACAAATTATTCCCATCTGCTTGTTTCAATGACAGGGTTCAAACTCATCAGTGAGTTAGGTAAGTGTCTACCACAAACATGTGAAGACTTCCCCAGTGGAATAATATAATGAAATAGTATTACATGATAAGCTATGATTCTGAAGAATTGAGAGAAGCATGGGAAGACATATGAAGTCCCTGGATGAGGGGGATAAGAATAATTTACTGAAAATGAAGGTAATATAAAACAAAAGCTATCAATATATTTTAAAAATCATAATAGTTCCAAACCAACATATTTAACAAGCTGATATTTCTTTTTTTAACTCTTACATTCAATATTAGAATCAATACTAAGTACATCAAGGGATAGGCAATTGGGGTTAAGTGACTTGCCCAGCATCACACAGCTAAAAAATGTCCGAGGCCAAATATGAACCCAAGATCTCCCATCTTTAGGTCTGGCTCTCTATCCACTGAACCACCTAGCTGCCCCCAAGCTTTTATTTCTAACAAAGGGAAATTGTTAAACATAAAATCATCAATTCTTATTATCACTACATTTTAATAAAATATATATGCATAAGTACATATATAATATAAAGCATTCACCAGAATAAGGAAGCCACAAAGGAGACCATAAATGCCATAGCCAACAAACATTTGATTCTATCAGGCTGAGAGATGTGACAACCAAGAGCAAGATTAGTTTTAAGTACAAAGTCATTTATAAAATGGTAGAAATAATCTATTGAGATGATAGAGAGATAGAAATAGATGACAGATGGATAGAGAGGTAGATGGAAAGGGAGACAGAAATAGATAAGAGATAGAGAGATGGATAGAGAAATAGATAACAGAGAGATAGAAATTGATGACAGGTGGGTAGAGGTAGAAATAAATTATAAAGAGATAGAAATAGATGACAGAGAGGTAGAGAAATAGATGGATAGAGAGAGAGAAGGTATAAGCCCTGGTACTCAAGGAGTGATGAAATAGTAGACTCAGATGATCAAGATACTGATATTTTTATGCTTTTGATGGATCCAGAATCTCACTGATATAACCCTCCCATGATTATATTCCTTCTTGTGATGCAACTCACTGCCCCTCCATGCCTCCTCATCTAGTGAGATTCTTGCCTGTGTCCTCCCATAAACTCTCCACAGGAGGAACACCACCTCTCTACTGGAGCTCCTAACACTATGTGGCTCTCATGAAACATTCAGATTGTCCACTTGTTATTCTTTCTTCTTTCTACCTGACCAATCCAACTTTATGTACCAGGTATCTCTATGTGGAGTATTACTGGATGGAGCTTCAAGCCTGGAGTCAGGAAGACTCATCCTCCTGACCTGGCCTCAGATACTTAGTAGTTGTGTGACCCTGAGCAAGTCACTTAATCCTGTTTACCTCAATTTCCTCATCTGCAAAATGAACTGGAAAAGGAAATAAGAAATGGCAAACTACTCCTGTATCTTTACCAAGAAAATCCCAAATGGGATCATGAAGAGTCTGAAATGACTGAACAAAAAGAAAAATCTCTCTAATGATGTTCTTTATGCCTGTGAAATTCTTCATTGGTAATAGGTCACAGTCCATTATGGATTTCTCCAATGCTTTTTGGGTGGCCCTCAATTTTAATTCATTGATGACCATAGTACTCTGCACTCTTAGCACACAGAATTTCGTTTCATTAAAAAGATAGTCCTCTGTTTCAAGGTCACCAAAAACATTGTGTATTTCAAAAAGGAAATCCAGCCTGCTCTTCTCCACTTGAATTCTGGGCCCTACTTCTGAATATGGAGGAAGGACGGGCAGGGAGATGGGTCATGAATTAGTGGGTAGTGATAGAGATATAAAAAGAAAGAAAGAAAAAGAGCATCAATAAAACAGACATAAAAATATACAGAAGAAAGTAAAAAGAAATTCAGAAGGGGATACAAATAAGCAGGGCAATTTTGTTATTGCCTTATTAAATTTAATATATACTTTTAAAAAACAAACCATGTAACAAGTTCACAGTTTCATGTGCAGTTCTTATTTTGAAAACTTCTTTGTACATTGAAATATTTGTGTTTGTTAAGGTCATAATAAAAAAGAAAAATTTTAAACGTTAATTCTGGCCCCCAGCTCACTACTCATCCACATATTGTGTAGGACCTGGTCGCTTCAATGTGTTTGTTAAGAGGACTCCAGAGATAAACAGAGATTAAAAAAATGTTAGTCATACAGCAGCAACTTGTGTGTAGATGGTTTCTATTTCTGGAAGACTTGCTTCAAAGAGTATTGCTCTGAGAACCCTTTTATGTACTGTCTTCTCCCATTAGAATGGAATCTCTTTGAAGGTAAGAATTATCTCCTTTGTATTTAGATCCTCAATACTTAGCATGGTTCAAGGCAGGTCGGTGGCTCAGTGGATTGAGAGCCACTCCTGAAGATGAGAGGTCCTGGGATCAAATCTGGCCTCAGATACTTCCTAGCTGTGTGACCCTGGGCAAGTCATTTAACCCCCATTGCTTAGCCCTTATTACTTCTTCTGCCTTGGAACCAATACATAGTATTGATTCTAAGAGGGAAGACAAGGGTTTAAAAAATTACTTAGCACAGTGCTTGGCACTTAAGGCATTAATCTAATTATAATATGCAATTGCAGATGATTGGAGCTTGATTAATGTACTTCAAAAGATCAATGTGGATGCTCTCTCTATCCATGCAAATAGCAATCCCTCTATGTCTCAATAGATTATCTTTATGAATTACTGTAAGTGAAAAATTCATCACCTGCATGGTGGCAGAGAGAAGGGCACTCTATTTTCCCTTTCTAGACATGAGTAATGCCATTTTAGAGCAAGCCTCCATTTCAGTGTAAACAGGCAGCTATGACTGACTCCAGATCTTAGGCAAGGCCAACTGAAAACCATATTGGATCCCTGAGGCTGATGATTGAGTAACAGATTAAGATGGTTCTGTTACCTCCCCAGAAACCCAACAAAATGTCCCCAAGGTCAATGGCTAGTGACTGGATGTGAACCCAGCATGGCTGAGTTTTCTGTATACTACGTGTGGGAGAGGGCTCAAATTCCTTTTCTGTAGAGTAATTTTTCTGGAAAAACCAAGTATGAAGCACACATTTTTATCGCTGAGATATTGGTCCTCCATGGCTAGAATATATGGATACATTGGTCCTGAATGACTTTAACTGGCAGCACAACCACCTAATGATAGCAATTGTATCATTATAGTAGGCACTATTAAATAGTAAGCATTAACATGGGTCAAAGGATCTTGCAGATCTTTGCAAATCATGCAAGGTCCATTTAGAGGACTGCAAGTGTCACAAAGGATTATTTTCAATCCATCCTTTGTTCTAATTATCCCAAATTCCAAGTCTTCCTGTTATTATTTAATTCAACAAGCATTTTCAAGTATCTACTGAGCTTTCTGAGGTGGCTAATGACCTAATTTCCAGATCCAAGGATCCTTTTCTGTCAGTCATCCCATGACCCCCTAAAGCTGTGTTGGTGAACCTATGGCACACCTGCCAGAGGCAGCTGCTCCCTTTCCCCCTCTCCATGCATGCCTGAGAACATTTCTCTAATCACCCATCCCTCTGCCCAGCAGCCTAATGGGAGCTCTTCCTCCCTTTCCTGGCTGTGGTAAGGGGCTGGCTCACATGTGGCATGAGGGTGCAGTTTGGGCACTTGGTTTCTAAAAGGTTTATCATCACTGCAGAGTATCTGATACTATAGACACCCCTCTCCTACCCTAAACCCCTAACACTATATATTCTCTTCCCTTGGCTTTCAGAGACAATATACTCCACTGATTCAAAGACTAAACCAGCTCTCCTCATCATCTTTTCATAGATGTTTCCCAATGGAAATATACTATCTCTCTTTCTCTCTCTCTCTCTCTCTCTCTCTCTCTCTCTCTCTCTCTCTCTCCTCTCTTTCTCTGTGTGTGTGCATCTCTCTGTCTCTCTTTCTCATCCCTCTCTTTCTCTTATTCATCTCTCATTTCTCTTTCTCTTATCTTTCCTCCCTCCTTCTCTCTCCCCCACATTTTTTCTCCCCTCTAATTTTATCCCCTCCCCTCAAATTCTCTCTTCCCCTCTTCTTTCCTCTTATCTTCTCTTCCCTCTTCTTCCCTTTCCCCTCTCCCTTCATCATCTCATTCTCTGCCTCAGCTTAACCCACCAGCTTAATGTAAATGACTCTTAGACCTGTAACTCCAGTCTCCAGTCCTGCCTTCTGAGCTCCAGGTTCACATTTTCTATTTTTTAAGCATTTTTATTGATCCCTTTGGTTTTTACATCTCCTAAATTTCCTTCTGTTTCTCCTTCCTCTCTTTCCTTGAGAGCCACGCTACAGAATGAAAAATATCCAGATTTCAGTGGATCTAAAACCCAAGTTGCTATCTCTCCGCATATACCTGTTCCTTCTGCCTTCTATCTATGTCTGTGGCTCAATCATTCACCCTGTCTCTTGTGTTTGAGACCTTGGCATTTTTCTGGGAGCTTCCTTCTCCCTCACTTTCCACATCCAAGTCAGTTAGTGAGTCCTGACAACTGGACTGACTTTCAAACTCCCACTGCACCAGCCCTAATAATCATCAGCTTGGATGCCCGCAGTTGCCTCCTAATGGGCCCCCCTTCACTCTCTCTCTGTGCCAATTCATCCTGGATAATCACTCTCAAAAGCAGATCTGATCATACTGTTCTCTATTGCTGTCAAGTAAAGTTCATCCTCCCTAGCATGATGTTCAAGGCTTTGCACAATTTAGTCTCATTATGCCTTTCCAGCCTCATCTTACAATTACTTCCTTCTCTGTAGGACTTTTCAGCTAAACCAATGACATGCTCCTCTGCTTTTGTGTCTCTAATAATATTTCCTGTACTCTGAATATTCTCCCTTCTCTTTAGGTGAAAACCTGATTTAATCCTACCTCTCCTTTAAATATGAGCTCAAATACCACCTTCTTTAAGGAGTTAGGTGGTACAGTGGCTAGAATACTCAGCCTGGAGTCAGGATAGGTCATGAGTTCAAGTCCAGCCTCAGACATTTACTAGCTGTGTGACTCTTGGCAAGTCACTTAATCTCTCTCTGCCTCAGTTTCCTCAACTGCCCAATAATAATAATAGCACCTAATTCCCAGGATGGTTGGGAGGATCAAATGAGATAATATTTGTAAAGCTGTGAACTGTGCTTGGCACATAGTAGGTGCTCTATAAATGGTTATTATTATTATTCATTCCTTACTCCTTAGAAAGTGATGGCTTCCCTTTTCATACCTTATAAAGCCCTTTGTTTATACTTATCCAATGCATTTGTTCTGCATTTCCTATATTCCAGTTCTCTAGGTATCTTATCTCTCCATTAGGTTATAAGCTCCAGGAGGACAGGGAGGTATCTAAACTTTGAAACTGGGCCAGAACCTTCCCTAGTGCTTGACAAACAGAAAGTGCTCAAACAATGGTTAGTCAGTGGATGAAATGATCTGATTTATAGACAAGGAAGATTCTTCTGGCAATAGTATGAAGTACAAAGGAGAGAGTGAGGAGATTAGAGGGAAAGTGTTAAAATGAAATTAATGAATCCATTTAAAAGGTGGTCATGGGGATAAAAAAGAGGACAGGTGCTAGGGATGTTGCAGTGTTTAAATGGAAAAGATCTCAGTAGGCAATTGGGTTCATATCTCTGCCTTTAAACTATTTTAGAGCTGGAGATAAGATAGAACACAGAATGTCAGAACTGAGAGGGACCTTAGAACCTAGAAAATGTGAGATCTGGGAGGAACCTTACAATACAGAATAGCAGAGCTAGATGGACCTTAGAACACAATGTCAGAGCTGAAAGGGTCTTGGAACAAAGAATGTCAGAGTTGGATGGAACTTTGAACACAGAGCATCAGAGTTGGAAGGGATCTTAGAACCTATAATATCTGAGCTGGAAGGGTCTTGGAACCTAGAAAGTCAGATCTTGGGGGAAACCTTACAACACAGAATATTAGACCTGAAAGGACCTTAGAACCTAGAATGTCTAAGCTAGAAGGGTTTTGGAACATAGAATGTCAAAGCTAGAAGGGATCTTGGAATATAGAATATCAGAGCTGAAAAGGACCTTAGGACCTAGAATGTCAGAGATAGATGGACATTAGAACAAAGAATGTCAGAGCTGGAAGGGTCTTGGAACACATAATGTCAGAGCTGAAAAGGACCTTAGAACCTAGAATGTCCGAGATAGATGGACATTAGAACAAAGAATGTCAGAGCTGGAAGGGTCTTGGGACCTAGAAAGTCAGAGCTTGGGGGAACCTTATAATACAGAATATTAGACCTGAAAGGACCTTAGAACATAGAATGTCAGAGCTGGATGGACTTTAGAACATAGAATGTCAGAGCTGGATGGACCTTAGAACAAAGAATGTCAGAGTTGGAAGGATCTTAGAACACATAATGTTAGAGCTGAAAAGGACCTTAGAACCTAGAATGTCAGAGCTGGATGGACCTTAGACCCTAGAATGTCAGAAATAGATGGACATGAGAACAAAGAATGTCAGAGCTGGAAGGGTCTTGGGACCTAGAAAGTCAGAGCTTGGGGGAACCTTATAATACAGAATATTAGACCTGAAAGGACCTTAGAACATAGAATGTCAGAGCTGGATGGACCTTAGAACAAAGAATGTCAGAGTTGGAAGGGTTTTGGAACACAGAATGTTAGAGCTGAAAAGGTCCTTAGAACCTAGAATGTTAGAGTTGGATAGACCTTAGAACAAAGAATGTCAGCACTGGAAGGGTCTTGGAACCTAGAAAATCAGAGCTTGGGGGAACCTTACAATATAGAATATTAGACCTGAAAGGACCTGAGAACATAGAATGTCAGAATTGGAAGGGATTGGAACAAAGACTATCAGAACTGGAAGGGTCTTAGAACACAGAATATTAGACCTAGAAGGGACTCAAAGATCACTTAATCCAATGTGCTCCCTGTCGTACAAAAGAGATGACTAAGACTCAGAGTGATGTGAACTAGCCAAGGTCACACAGTCACTAAGTGTCAGAGATGGGATGAGAACCCAGCCTTCTGTCTTCCAGCCCAGGGCTCTTGCTACTTGCCCACTGTTCCAGAATGTAGAACACTCCTGGGAGTCACAAACAAGGGGACGAGGAGTCTGTTTTAGAGGGAGGTGAGGGGTCTAAATGGTGACACGGAGGCAGGGGAGGGAGTTCAATTTATCCGAATATGAATTATCTGATAGCATTCCAGGCTCAATGGCATGAACCTGTGGCTATTAAGAAGAAAGGAAACTCTTCCTCCCCAAGGCAGAAAGAAGAGAAGTGCAGATGGGGGTGAGGGGGGCTGAGAAAATGAAGGGTTAGTTAGGACAAGGTAGAGTCTGGGAAATCGGAAGGTGAATATGACCCAAGATGGGGATGTGTCAGGGCGGGCCATTTAGGAAGATCAGAATGGAGCTTGCCTATGGAGTAAACGGTTTCCCGAAGTTTAATTGGAGCACCACTGCAGGAAAAAAATCTATTTTTAACAAATCTGAGGATGAAGGTGCGTTGGCCTCTGGGGGAAAACGAATGAGTTTTGAGAAAATCCATTGTCAGTGGGAGCCAATTTTTAGAAGTGTGTGAAGGATGGAGGAGTGGATCGAGGGCTGTGAATTAAGAGGGGGGCAGACTGAGTTAATTGGAGCAGGAGGGAGAACCAAATTAGAGCTGGAAGGAACCTTGGATATCAGCTTGTCAAGCACTCCCCGCCCCCCTCTCCCACAGCCACCAAACCTTGGACAGAGAGGCAGAGAGGGGAAATGACATCCAAATAATTCTGCTAAAATAGAGATCCGAAGCTGCTTTCAGGGTAAAAGCAGCACAAGGAGTCACTGGCAAAGGTGGGACTGGAATCCAAGTCTCCCGACTCCCACCATCAGGCTCCTTCCTCTGAGAAGCATTCAGCGCTCAGTCACAATCATGAGAAAAGTCTGCCCCAGCCAGCCTTTCTACCCTTATTTCCTTCTCCTCTGCAATGTGGGACAGTGGAAAGAGCACTGACTTGATTATTAAAGTCTTACCTTCTTTCTGTCTTAGAATCACTAACAAATAGCTGCTTCAAGGCAGAAGAGTGGTAAAGGCTAGGCAGTTGGGGTTAAGTGACTTGCCTAGGAAGTGTCTGAGGTAAGATTTGAACCCAGAACTCCTGTCTCCAGGCTGGCTCTCTATCCATTGAGCCCCCTAGCTACTTCAAGTACTGGCTTTAAAATCAGATTATAGCATCATAGGGAACAGTTTCAGAGATGGAAAAGGGTCATTAAGTTCAATCCTACCATCTTACAGTTGAGGAAACTGAGGCAAACAGAGTTCAGTGACTTGCTCAGGGTCACACAGCTAGGAAGTATCTGAGTCTAGATTTGAACCCAAGATCTCCTGTCTCCAGGCTCGTTGTCTACCCACAGAGCAACCCAGCTGCGGCAAGCACTGACTTTGGAATCAGAAGATTATAGCAGCGCAGTTAGTAAGTGTCTAAGGCAGGATTCAAACTCAGCTCTTCCCAATATTCTATGCATTCTATCACACAGTCTCTTAGATCTGAGTTCAGATCCCAGCTAGGTCACTCAGACAATTCATTTAAATCTGTCCATTTCCTTATCTATAAAATAAGCAAAAATGATACTTTTCTGACCTCCCATGTAGGATTTCTGTGATCCTAGAATACCACATTCATGATTCTCATGTCTGTGTGTGCTTAAGCAAATGTATGTCTCCAGGTTCCCTGAAGATGCACTATCATGGCCTCCCTACTCATCTCTTCCCCAGAGCCATCTTCTGCATGGAATCTTGCCTGATCCAGGACTTAGCACAGTGCCTGGCACACAGTAGGTGCTTAATAAATGTTGCTTGCTTGCTTGTTCCTTCCAGCGCCAAGCTAGCCCTCCCCACTATGAGTACCTATAACCCTATGCACAACTGTCTTAGAGCAGTCCTCTACTGGAGGACCCAATACACAGAGAAGCTAGCAGGACATAATTTGAGGGACAGCTGGGTGACTCAATGGATGGAGAACCAGGCTTAGAGACAGGAGGTCCTGGGTTCAAATGTGACCTCAGACACTTCCTAGCTGTGTGACCCTGGGCAAGTCACTTAACCCCCACTGCCTAGCCCTTATTAATATTCTGCCTTGGAACCGATACACAGTATTGGTTCTAAGATAGAAGGTGAGTTTTTTTCAAAAGAAAATAATTTGAGGAGGAAGAGAGTAATCACTTTAGTCTTGGTTAGGGGTGTACTTGTCTTATCTTCCCTGTCCATCGAAGAGTCAGCACCTATTTGTGATGTCTACTGTGTCCTGGCTTGGGAGATGGAGGAGGCAAAGCTAGATGGGGTGAAACTCAGGAAGCCCCAACTTCAAATTTGACCGGAGACACTCTCTAGCTGTGGGACTCTGGGCAAGCCACTTAACCCTGTTTGCCTCAGTTTCCCCACCTGTACATTGACGAGAACCCCAAATTTGGTCAGGAAGAGTCTGGTCTGACTGAATGGATGGAACAAAATGTGCTGGAACCGAAATAGGAATACGGAGCCCAAGAAGGAGACTTCCTCTCCCTCCAGCCAGATTGTGAGTGCCTTCGAGGGAGGGAGGAAGGCAGGCATGGACGACGCTCGCTTATGGCTCCTTTCGCTCTGCCCCCCTCCCCTCCCCCTGCCCCATGCGGGGTGTCTCCGCAGGGTCAAGCTGGGCTCCGCAAGGGAGAGCGTGGGTTTTAGTGCCAGAGCCCCGGACACATCGGGCAGTGGCGGGGAAGGAGCTCTGCAAAGGTTTGAGTGGACAAGGACAGAGAGGGAAGGCACCATCCCCACGCGCGGGGCTTCCCCGCGCGGACCTACCGAGGAACGGCCAGGATAGCTAGAAAGGGAATATCCGAAGCGGGGAAATCGGGGGAAATCCTGAGGTGGGCTGGGAGGGAAGGCGCTGGCCCGAGAGGAGATCAGGAAAGATTCCGTGCAGAAGAGCCCGAGAGGAGCCTCCTTTCCTGGAGCCACAGAAGGGGCCGCCAGGGGGAAGGCTCTGGAGAGCATCATTTCAAAAACCCAGAGGGGGAGTTTATATTCTACCCTAGAGGTGCGGGGAAACCCTGGAGTTGGCTCAGCAGGAAATGATCATGCGCAGAGAGCTGCTTAGTATAACTGTTTTACCCTTGCCTTCCACCTTAGAATCAATACTGGGTATTCGTTCCAAGGCAGAAGAATGGTAAGAACTAGGCAATTGGAGTTAAGTGACTTGCCCAGGGTCACACAGCTGGAGGTGTCTGAGGCCAGATTTGAACCCAGGAGCTCTTGTCTCTAAACCTGCCTATCAATCCACTGAGCTACCCAGTTGTCCCCAGTGTATTGGTCCCAAGGCAGAAGAGCAGTAAGGGCTAAGTAATGAGGGTTAAGTGACTTGTCCAGGGTCACACAGCTACAAATGTCTGACGCCAGATTTAACCCAAGATCTTCCTTCTCTAGACCTGGCTCTCAATCAGCTGAGCCACCCAACTGCCCCCAGCTTAATATCATTTTGGTTAATTATGCAACTGACTAGCTGGGCACCTTGGGCAGGAGATATCTGAGTGTCACAGTGGATAGAGCACCACTTCCACTCCTTAGAATACTCTGTTCTGGAGTCAAGAAGACCTGAGTCCAAATTCAGCTCTGTGATTTATTATCTGTAAAATGGGGACATAATAGCACATACCTTATAGAGCAGTTGTGAAGACAAATGGAGATGTTATTTATAAAGTGTTTTACACATGTATACACACACATATATATAATTATTGTTGTTAGATTTGTCTCCCCTGTGGGCTACAAGTTCTTCAGCTATAGAATGAAGGAGTTAGACCAGATGTTAACTAAGGTCTCTTACAGTTCCAACATTATATACATGGGGTTCCAAAAGTCAATCAATCAGGAGGGCCAGGTCTAGAGATAGAAGGAAATGGGTTCAAATTTGACCTCAGACACTTTCTAGCTGTGTGACCCTGGGCAAGTCACTTAACCCCCATTGCCTATCCTTTACAGCTCTTCTGCCTTAGAACCAAATACAGTATTGATTCTAAGATGGAAGATGAAGGTTTGAAAAAAATGCCAATCAGTCAACAAGCATTTATTATGTTCCTGCTATGTGCCAGGCACTGTGCTAAGTGCTGGAGATACAAAAAAGGGGGGGAGGGCAAAAGACAATCTCTGCCCTTTAGAAATTCACCATCTAAAGAGAGAGACAGCATGCAAACAACTATGTACAAATAAGAGGGTTTTTTTAATTTTATAGTATCTATTTGTATATGCATATTCTATTTTATAGTGTGTGTATATTATATATAATTTTATAGCATATATTTATCACAAGATTTTTATTTTATTTTTATAGTCAGGATAAATTGAAGATAATCAACAGAGAGAAGGCACTAGTTGAGAGGAATAGGGAGAAGTTGCCTGTAGAAACTGTGGGGGACCCAGTACATGGTCTAAGATCCTCTTAAGCTGTAATATATTAACATTTAAGGTGCCTTCTGACTCTGTCATTCCAATCCTAAGCTTACTTTCAGTTCTGATATTTTCTTTTCCCACACTTTGTTCTAAGGTATTTCCATCTTTGGCATTCTATGTTCTAAGCTTACTTCTAGCTCTGATATTCTATTATCTAACACTCTGTTCTAAGGTCCTCCTATCGCTGATATTCCATGTTCTAGGTTTGCTTCCAGCTATGATATCTATTTTCCCACACCCTGTCCTAAAGTCCCTTTGAACTCTTTCATTCCACATTCGAAGCTTACTGCCAGCTCTGATATTCTATTTTCCCACACTCTATTCTGCGGTCCCCTCCATTTCTGACATTCCATGTTCTAGGTTTTCTCCCAGTTCAGATATTCTATTTTTCCACACTGTTCTAAGGTCCCTTTGAACTCTTTCATTCCACATTCGAAGCTTACTTCCAGCTCTGATATTCTATTTTCCCACACTCTGTTCTGCGGTCCCCTCCATTTCTGACATTCCATGTTCTAGGTTTTCTCCCAGTTCAGATATTCTATTTTTCCACACTGTTCTAAGGTCCCTTTGAACTCTTTCATTCCACATTCGAAGCTTACTTCCAGCTCTGATATTCTATTTTCCCACACTCTGTTCTGCAGTCCCCTCCATTTCTGACATTCCATGTTCTAGGTTTTCTCCCAGTTCTGATATTATATTTTTCCACACTGTTCTAAGGTCCCTTTGAACTCTGACATTCCATGTTCTAAGCTTACTTCCTGCTCTGCTATTCTATTTTCCCACATTCTATTCTAAGGTCCCTTCCAACTCTGTCATTCCACATTCTAGGTTTGCTTCCAGCTCTGATATTCTATTTTCCAACACTTTGTGTCCAGCTCTGGCATTCCATGTTCTAAGCTTACTTGCAACTCTATCATCTTCTGTTCTGGGATCCTTTTTAGTTCTGCCATCTTGTGTTCTCAGGTCCCTTCTAGCTGTCCAGCTCTGCCACATTGTTAGAATCTTCCTTCGAGTTCTAATACATTAATCATGCTTTAAAAAAATCTCTCCCAGCTTTTCCCTTCTAGCCCTAACAGCTTCTGTTCTAAGGTCTCTCCCACTTCTTCTTACTCTCTCTGTTCTAAGGTCTCTCCCACTTCTTATTCTCTCTCTCTGTTCTAAGGTCCCTGCCAGCTCCATCATTCTAGGTCTTCAGGTCCCTCCCTACTCTGACATTCTATGTTCTCAGCTCCCTTCCAGCTTCCTATCCTATCCTTCTAGGTAGGTGCTCAGTAAATGTTGTTGAAAGAGTGAATGCCTTGAGGGGTGAGTCGGGGCATAAATCTGTAACAGGCTGGTGGTGCCCGACATTCCAGACCCCCCCCTCTGCCTCCTGCCCAGCCCCTCTCCATCTTTATTACATTGTCAGCCGCTTTTGAGCATAATACTTATATTTTATAGTTCTGAGCCACAAGATTATTCAATTTGCTTTATAGGTCTAGTTTGATCAATCCGCCCCACAAGCCCCACACCTTGGTAATTGAAATGCATTGCTCAGCAACCAGGGAATTTCAGCTTCGGGATCAGCCTTCATTTCCTTCTGTGACACCCTGTCACTGCCATGAAACCAAATTAGGCCAAGAGGCGGCACAGTGCTGACGAGGCTGGGGTCTGGAGGAGCCATCGCTCACATAGCACAGAATCAGGGGATTCGGTACCAGAGATGAAGGCCTCGAACAGTCAGCTCATTTTACAAGTGAGGAAACTGAGGCCCATTGGAGGGCCATTTCCAAAATGGTACCCATCAGAACTACCCGCTGGTGCTTTGCCCTCTCCCCTTCTGGCTTCCTCGCCCCTGTCTAATTGGACATAAATCAGGTTGGCCCAATGACCCCACATTGCCCATTACTCTTCCATATCTTGTTCTGCGTCCTTCTCCAATGGAGACAACTTCTCCCTTTCCACTCAAGATGCTCAATCCCCTCCTACTCTTCTCAGATCTTTCTTCTCCCTCCTGGTTCTGCTCCTGGGCTTCTTCTCCATCCATAACCCAAGCACCAGATTCCAGCAGCAGCAGATGCCAAGGAGTTAAAGTCTTTTTTTTTTTTTAAAGAGGGGGAAAAAAAGAATTGTAAGTGGCTCTTAAAGTGGCAGGATAGCAATGAATCAGTGTTGTCCTGTCGAGGAAGAGGCTGTGAATTTTTAAAGATGCCTCAGGGCACTCTGTTTGACAGTATGTCTATCCCTGCTTGCCTTTCAAAGACATCTTCTGAATTTATAAAGTGAGCTTGACTCATTAGATGAAGTCCAGACTCCTTAGTTTATCCTTCGAGCCCCATGATAATCCAGCACCATCCTCATTTTGAACCTTCCATAAAACACAGTTCAGTTCCATTCAACTTAATAAATGCTTATTAAGCTCCTACTATGCACAGAGTCCAGGATATAGAGTCAAAAATGAAATAGTCTGAGTAGCTAGGTGGCTCGGGGGATTTGAGAGCCAGGCTTGGAGATAGAAGGTTCTGGGTTCAAATCTGGCCTCAGACACTTCCTAGCTATGTGACTCTGGACTAGTCACTTAACCTCCATTGCCATTGGTCAAGGGAGAAAGAGAAGAAATCCCAGGAAAGAACTCTGGGAAGCATCCACTCTAGAAGTGTGGGATGGAGAGAGGGGATCACCAGCAAATGAGCCTGAGAAGTACAGGTCAAACAAGTAGAAGAAGAACAAGGAGGAGAGGTATCATGGAAGCCAAGGAAGGAGAGAGTAGCCAAGAAGAAGTAGTGCTCAGCAAGGTTAGAAGTACAAGGGGAGACTGAAGACCAAGAAAATGTCCTTGAATTTATAGATTTCTAGTATCACTCAGTCAAACATTTATTAAGCACCTACTATGTGCCAGGCACTATGCTAAGGAATCTAATCCCTAAACAGGAACCCTCCCCACCATATACTTTCAGTCCTTGCTTAAAGGAGGAAGCCTACTGTCTCTTGGGGCAGCCCATTCCTAGAAAAAGATGGTGGGAATTATTAGGTAGCTTTTCATGAGGTCAGACCAAAAAAATCATCTTTCTCCAGTTTCCATGGATGATTCTTACTTCCATCACCTGTAGGGAAACAAACCAAGCTGGGTCCCTAGAAACCACTGGCCTGACCCCCATGATTTAACCATCTTTGGTTCCTACAAACAATCTCAAAATCCTCAGCACCAATCACAGTGGCTTGCGTGCAGGAGGTTCTTGGGAAGTGCTTGTGGATTCAGCGATATGGCATGATCTCAGAACCATGCCCCTTCCTGACCACCCTCCCCTGGACAGTCTTTCTTTGAACAATGGCTTTCTGACAGCCATCAAATCTGAGGGTCAGGAACTCAACTGAACACGGTACACATAGCTGAAATGCAACACTAGAAGTGGTTGCATGATGGTGAGGGTGACAACTACCATTTTAAGGTTTACAAAGTGCTTTACAAACATCTCATTTAAATCTCACAACAACCCTGGCAGGTAGATACTATTTTTATCCCTGTTTTCCAGTTGAAGAAACAGAAGTAGATAGAAGCCAAATGACTCATCCAGATCATATAGCTAGTAAGAATCTGCAGCAGGATTTAATCTCAGGTTTTCCTGACTCCCTCCCCATCCAGCCCTCTATCCACTGTGCCACCTAGCTGCCTTGGAAACAGATGGACTATCACTTCCTCAGGCCTTTTAAAAATAAAAGCCTTTATGCATTAATGAAAAAAACATATGAAGGATGGTGACCTAGCAGTACCAGATCTCAAAGTGTTCTACAAAGCTGTAATCATCAAAATAATCTGGCACCACTGGAAGAAATAGAATGGCGGATCAATGGAATAGACCAGGGGTAAATGACGTCAGCAATCAAGTGTTTGATAAACCCAAAGATCCCAGTTTTTTTTTAAATAAGAACCCACTGTTTGACAAAAACTGCTGGGAAATTTGGAAAACAGTATGGGGGAAATTGGGTTTAGATCAATATCTTACACCGTATACCAAGATAAGGTTAAACTGGGTATATAACTTAGACATAAAGACTGATACTATAAGTAAATTAGGAGAACAGAGAATAGTTGTCCTGTCAAATCTATGGAGAAGGGAAGAATTTATGACCAAACAAAACATAGAGAACATTACAAGATGTAAAATGAATAATTTTTATTCCATTAAATTTAAAAGTTTTGTACAAACAAAATCAATGCAACTAAGAAAAAAGGGAAGAAACAAACTGGGAGGAAAAAAACTTAGAACAAATTTCTCTTGATAAAGATCTTATTTCTCAAAAACATAGAGAACTAATTCAAATTTATGAGAATAATTTCCTAATAATTTCCTGTGATCAAAAGATATGAACAGATGAAGTTTTCAGATGAAGAAATCAAACCTATCAAATATCATATGAAAAAAATATTCTAAATCACTATTGATTAGAGAAATGCAAATTAAAACAACTCTAAGGTACCACCTCATACCTATCAGGTTGTGCCAATATGGCAGTAAAAGAAAGTGATAAATGTTGGAGGGGATGTGGCAAAATTGGGACATTAATGCATTGTTGGTGAAGTTGTAAATTGATCCAACCATTCTGGAGGGCAATTTGGAACTATGCCCAAAGGGCTTTTAAAATGTGCATATCCTTTGATCCAGTAAAACTACTATCAAATCTGTATCCCAAAGAGCTTTTAAGGGGGGGGGACCTAATTGTACAAAAATAGTTATTGTAGCTCTTTTTGTAATGGCAAAGAATTGAAATTGAGGGAATGTCCCTCAATTGGGGAATGGCTGAACAAATTGTAGTATATGATGGTGATGTAATACTATTGAGCTGTAAGAACTGGTGAACAAGATGTTATTAAAAACAAATTGGAAAGACCTACATGAACTGATGCAGAGTGAATTAAACAGAACCAGGAGAACATTGTACACAGTGACAGCAATATTGCATGATGATCAATTGTGTCAGCAATACAATGATCCAGGGCAATTCTGAAGGACTTCTGACAAAGAATGCTATCTGCCTCCGAGATCTGTTGGAGTCCGAATGCAGATCAAATCATATGATTTTTCACTTTAGTTTATTTTTATTTGGGGGTTTGGGTTTTCTGTGAATATTCTTACAACAATGAACAACATGGAAATGTTTTGCATGATTATAAAGGTATAACCCATATCAAATTACTTACCATTTTCCAAAAGGAGAGAGGGAAGGGAGAGAGGGATACATTTTGGATCTCATAACTTCGGAAAATGTATGTGGAAAACTATTATTACCTGTAATTGGGAAATTTTTTTTTTATCTTTAAAAATAAAAATTTAAAAACCCTTATCTTCCATCTTAAAATAAATACTAAGTATTGGCTCCAAGGCAGAAGAGTGATAAGGGATAGGCAAGTTGGGGTTAAGTGACCTGCTCAGGGTCACATAGCTAGGAAGCATTCAGGGCCAGATTTAAACCTGAGACCTCCTTGTCTCCACTGCCCCATCAGTCCCTTCTTTTTTTTAAACCCTTACCTTCCATCTTTGAATTAGTACTGTGGATTGGTTTTAAGGCAGAAGAGAGGTAAGGGCTAGGCAATGAGGGTTAAGTGACTTGTCCAGGATCACCCAACTAGAAAATATCCAAAGCTAGATTTAAACCCAAGACAATCTCCCCACCCCATCTCAGCCTGGCTCTCTCCACTGAGCCACCTAGCTGCCCACTATCAGTCCTGGCTTAACAGAATCTAAGATTACATCAGCTTGGGTGGGGGTGGGGGTAGCATCCATATCACATTGTTGATTCATATTGATCTTAAAGCCCCCTAAAATCCCTACATTTTTTCCAGAAAGAAATTCAGCCTCATGATTTCCTATCTCATATTTGGAAAGTTGATTTTTTTAAACCTAAGTATAAGACATTTATGCTTACTATTTTCATCCTATTAGACTTGGTCCAACCATATCATCATTTTGAGTTTTTCCTGAATCCTGAGCATTTTAGCTCTCCTTCCTACCTTTTTGTGCCATCTGCACATCTGAAACCTCTGACCTCTGTGCCCTGATCCACATCACTATCCAGAAAATGGAGCAGCCTTGTAATAAGAACAGATCTGTGGGGCATTCCCCTAGAGATCTACTTCTGAACTACCATCACTTCCTCAATGCCTCTTTAACAGATCCAATCATTCAGTCAACTCCAAATCCACCTGTTTCATCGTCTACCTGACTTCCTTCCATCTTGACCATAAGAAGAACCCAAGAAACTTTTTTTATTGAATTCCTTTCCAAAATCTAGGTAGGCATTTATTGAGCCTTCCTCAATCTACCAGTCTAGGAGCCCTGTCAAAAAAGGAGATGAGATTGATCCGGCTTGACGTGTCCTTGATGAATCCCTGCAGATTCTCTGTGTTCACCATTTCCCTCTCTGGATCTTCACTAACAAGCCCTTTAATAATACATCACAGAATTGTCTAGGCATCCATGTCAAGCTTATCGGTCCATAGTTTTCAGATTCTATTCTCTTCCCCCCCAAATGGGAACATTTGCCTCCTCTGCTCCCATGGCACCTCTATTCTCCACAATCTTGCAAAGATCCCTGGCAGCTGCTTGATAATCACATTTATCAGTCCTTTCATTATCCTAGGATGTAGCTTATCTGGACTCATCAAGGGAAGAGAGGTGTGCCCCTACTCCTCACTAACCATTTTTGCTTGATCCTTTTCAGTTCAGAGGTTATTCTCTTTAGCAGGGGGAAAGAAATATAAAAGTCCTGGGTTCAAATCAGACCTCAGATACTTCCTAGATGTGTGACCCTGGACAAATCACTTAACCTCCAAGGCCTTCTGCCTTAGAACTGATAACACAGCACTGATTCAAAGTAGAAGGATCAGCATTTTTTTTAAATGAAGGGTGCTATTTATAGCACTGTAAGGTTTGCAAAGTGCTTTACAAATATTATTTCCTTTGATTCTCATAACAGCCCTGGGAGGTAGGTGCTATTTTTAAATTTTTAAATTTAAATTTTTCATATTTTTATGCTTTATTGAAAAGGAAACAGACTGAGGTTAAGTGACTTGCCCAGGGTCCTATAGTTATATAGTGTCTGAGGCTGGGTTTGAAGTCAGGTCTTCCTGATTCTGAGTCTAGCACCTAGTTGCCTCCCCCAAGTTGCTCTGGCTTGTCTTTTTGATATTTTGGAGACAAGAGATTTAAGATAAATACATTAATTTATAAGTTACTGGAAATAGGTTGATTAGATAGAAATTTGGGGTTGTAGTTAGTCATAGGGAGAAATAGTTTTTCTTCTCCTGGTTTCCAGGAGAAGAAAGACCGTGAGGTCTAGTTGGGAGTGGGTAAAAGCTTAGTTAGTATCCCTTAGATTTTTAGGGTTTCCTGTTTATCTATCACCTTCTTAAATGAGAGGGAGGAAATGTGTGGTGGAGCAGGCTCAAGGCTCAAAGGCAAGATAGGAGAGGAGAGGTTTGAGGGCACCAGATGAGAACGAACTCTTTACCCAAGACTAGAGTAGGGAAGGAGAAGAAGGTGAAGATGCAGAGAGTTCTAAGAGGTACAAAGAGAGCTCAAGAGGTTTCAGTTTTCTGAGTCAGGCAGAGAACAAAGCTATTTGCTGAGAGAAGGGGAATAAGGATTGTTATAAAGAGTTTAAGGAGGAGCAGCTAAGTGGCATAATAGAGGGCCATGCCTGGAGTCAGGAGGGCCTGGGTTCAAATTTGACCTTAATGTGTGACCCTGGATAAGTCATTTAACCCCCATTGCCTAGTCCTTGCCACTCTTCTGCCTTGGAACCAATATGTATGATCAATTTTAAGACATGAGTGTTTTTGCTTGTTTTTTAAAAGGGAGGTGATGCAATGATGGGGCGGGATTCCTTGGTTTGGCATCTAATGACTATGAGTCACAGATTTACCACTTAATAACTGTGCAATCTTAGAGAACACACTTCCTATTTCTGGTTCTTAGTTTACTCATCTGTAAAATGGGGATAATAATCCTTGTCATGCCTACACATTAAAAGGTTCTTCTGAGAAAAAGCATTTGTAAATCTCCAGGCACTAAATAAAAATGGAAGCTATTTTTATGATTATTTCCATTCACATACCCCAGTCTGAGTTCACTGCAAAGCCCCTATTAATAGCTGATTATTTTAATATCCTTGATAAGCTAATATATAGATCAATCAAAATACAGTTGATTCCGGCACTGTACTTACTGTATAATTACTCTTGATAATCTCTGATGCGGCTGCCTCTGATTATGGCGCTGTGACAGGCGCTGACTGATTTCAGGGATGGTTCTGCTCTATGGCTTGATATAACGAGTTGTAATTGACTCAGTGCATGTCTAATGCTGATTGTGGATGTCTCAAGCTGAAAACCCAGAATGGTTTGATGGTGAGAATAGGACCCGTCATCCTCTAAACAAGATCTTTTTTTCTATATTTGCTCCTCATGCAATTTCATGGTGATTACCTAGTTATTTTTTTTTCTTTTTGGAAGCCGAGCCCGCTTTTGAGTGTGACACAGTTGGCTCTCAGGGATTTGGGGGCTGAGCTGAGTTACCGACAGGACCCAGTCCCAACCTCAGAAATTACTAGGAGCTCGATTTATTCTCCATTTATGTTTGTATATTCTTATACACGTATATGTTGAATCTCCCCCAAGCACAGGGTCTGCTGGTAAATAAAAAAGTTGGTGCTTAATAAATACTTCAATTGGGTGTATTTCTATCAGTCTTTGTATATCTATCATTTATCTATATATCTGTATCTATCTCATCTATTATCGATATCTATTTGTCTGACCATGCAATCCATCCCCCCTCTATCATCTGTCCATGTCTCTATATCTATCCATCTATCTCCTATTATCTAGGTTTCCCCATCTCTCTCTCTCTCTCTCTCTCTCTCTCTCTCTCTCTCTCTCTCTCTCTCTCTCTCTCTCTCTCTCTCTCTCTCTCTCTTCTTTCCCCTCTCCCTCTCTTCATCTTCTCTTCTTCTCTCTCCTTATCTTTGACTTCTTCTTCTTGTTCTTGTTCTTCTTGTTCTTGTTCTTCTTTTCTTCTTCTTCTTCTTCTTCTTCTTCTTCTTCTTCTTCTTCTTCTTCTTCTTCTTCTTCTTCTTTTCTTCTTCTTCTTCTTCTTCTTCTTCTTCTTTTCTTCTTCTTCTTCTTCTTCTTCTTCTTCTTCTTCTTCTTCTTCTTCTTCTTCTTCTTCTTCTTCTTCTTCTTCTTCTTCTCTTCCTTCTCTCTCTTTTCTTCTCCCCCCTCTCTCCCACTACTTCCCCCTCTCCTCCTTGTCCCTCTCTCTTCTTCTTCTCTTTTTGTCTCTCTCCCACCCACCCCACCTCTGTCTCTCTGCATCTGTGTCTCTGTCCCTCACCAGAAGAAGGATAGGGACTGAACTCAGAAAGGTCTTTTTTCCCACAGTTACACATCTAAGAAATGTTGGATTTGAGATATGAACCATGGTCTCTTGACCCCGAGTCTGGTGACCTTGCCATGATATTTCCCAACCCAAGTCATGTTAAATTTGTACTAGTCAACAAAACTCTACTACAAAAGGTCATTACATATGAAAATCTGTAAATGTAAAAATTGGGTTCCTCCTTCTCTAGGTTTTGCTCTTCCCATTTTGGGCTTCCTCCCCACCCTCATAGCTTTAGCCAGCACCATGATGAACAGACATGGTCTAAGTCAAAGAATTTATATTTTAGTCACCCATAGTATGTCCAGGTTGGGAACCACTGGGACAGACTAAGATGTTCTCCCAAATTCCTTCTGGCTTAAAGGCTCTGTTTCTACAATGTAATGGTTAGATCACCATCCAATTGGGCAAAGGTGCCAAATTCAATCTCCAGATACTTGCTTTTCACCCTGTCCCAATTAGCTATGACCCTTATCTCAGGTGAAATGTGTGTGTGAACCAGGAAGGGTAGAAGGTCTAGGTTTGAGCCCTGGCATTGCAATGATAGTTCCTCTGAATCTCGGTTTCCTCTGATGTAAAATGTGGCAAATGGACTGTAATCTCCAAGATCCCCTTCTTCTATAATCTATGATCCTAGGAATCCATCCCCACAAATGCAAACACAATGCAGTCCATTAGCCAACCTAAATAAAGGACTGTGATCAACTACTTGCAGAAAATGGCCTTTGTTTAAAAGAGTAGACCCCATCATGGAGCCCTCTCTTGCCTCAACCATGTTCACTTGTCCTGGAGGTTTGAGGGCTTAGAGACTTAGGCCAGGGGTTCTTAATCCTGGGCTCCCTAAGTTTCTTTTTTAAAAATTTGGAAGCTCTATTCAATAGAATTGTTTTCTGTTGCAATCCTATATATCTTATGTATTTAAAAATGTTATTGTGAGAAGGGGTCTTTGACACAAAAAAGATTACCTCTCTAGGCAAACCCTCTCATTTCACAGATGGGGCCTCTGAGGCCTAAAAAGGGAAAACAACTTGTCCAAGGTGACACAATGAATCAATAGTGAAAGCCAGTGGATTCCTTCCTCTTGGTCCAGCATTCTTTCCCCATCATCAGTGCGGCCTCTCGTGATCCCACTGACTTTTGTCAAAGAAAGGCTGAGATTTGGCCTGGGCAAGAGAAAATCCCAACCCAATTTGTCTGCTTATTTCCAGTGCCCTCCAAGTCTTGAGTGGGGAGGGCCATCTTGTGCATGCCTGGACCAGTTCTATGTGAATCACCTTCTGAAATGAAGCCATACACTCAAAGGCCATGGGAGCCAGAAAGGACCTCGGTCATCATTTGGTGTAAGTCTCCCATTTACCAGAGAAGGAATCTGAAGCCCACAAAACTGAGCGGACATAAGTAAGGCGGCACACGAAGCAAGAGCCAGAGCTATCGCTGGGGTCTTTAGACTCCCAGTTGGGTAACTTCAAAAAATCTGAGTTTCAAAGACTTTAGAGGCCATCTTTAAGTGGGCAACATGGGGCTCTACTCTGTTGGTTCTTTATCTTCACTGATCCTGCCTATAAAATGTATTCTATGTATAATCCCTACATTCCCTTTAAGCCCTGTCTCTGATCTAAAAAAAGGCAAAGCGAGTCAACAGAAGTTACTGAATATGCATTCGTATGAATTCCCTATGTAGGCTAGATATCAGATCTTTATGGCTTTGGTGGCAGCCTCTCCTGGCTTTCTGCTGACTCTAAGATTTTTCCATCATGGTTCCCTCTCTCTGGAACCCTCTGTGGCTCTCTCCTCTGCTTGGTCAGTTCCTCCTGGAACCACCATTTTGAAGAAATATCCAGTCCACATTTGCTCTCTCCACTCTTCCCCTCGCTTATCCAGGGTTCTCCAAAATGCCCTTTGAGACTTCCCCATACCTGTCCACTTTTCAGCTACCTCTTATATGTTTAAGAGTTTATAAGTTGCTTCTGTCCTCTAATGGAAAGGCAGGAGGGTAGTGGTTGAAACTCCTCCCAAAGCCTTCCTTTACATTAGGCTCATGATCTTCCAGGTGACTCCATCTTCCATGAGCTGTTCTGCTTGGCTTTAACTCCAGGGGACCCCCTCCCCATAGAGTACCCCTTGTAGCCAACTCTCTACTCAGGCTCTTTTTTCAATTTCCTTTTGTATGCTGTCTTCCCTCATTATAAATTTCTTGAAGGTGTGGACTATCTTTTCTTATTTGTGTCACTTTGTTGTTTTGGGCTTTCTCATGTGGCAATACGTCTTGCATGACTTCACATGTGTAACTGATACCATATTGCTTCCCTTCTCAAGGGCCAGGAGGGGGGAATAGTTTGGAACTTGAAAATTTTTTAAATGAATTAAATATTTTTTTAAATTAGGAAATAGCTAATGAAATTTAAAGAAATATTGCCTTTTCCCATTAGACCGTAAGCTCCTTAAGGGCAAGAGCTCTTTCTTCCTGCTTGCATTTGTATCCCTAGTGTTTGGATCAGGTGTTTCGTGTTTGACTTCACCTGTAGCCGAGGAGGCATCCTGTCTCCAGCATCTCAGACAAATGATCCTATTACTTTGACTTACAAGGCTCTCGGTGATGGGGAGTTCACTATCTCCCAAGGTAGTCCCTTCGACTTTTATATGTTCTACTATTCTTATTTACGTTTCAAATCTACGGATACTTTGGGACCTAGAGGAAGGGCTTTGTCATCATCGTTTGACAAATGATGATCCCTATATTCAGAGCTATCTCTGGAGCTATCTGGAACTATCTGGAACTATCTGGCCCAAGGCCCTAATTTTCTAGATAAGGAAACTGAAGCCCAAAGTCACACAGATAATGCCAGACACAGGGTACGGCCAGGTTCTCTGACCATAAATCTGGGTTCTTTCCACTGTCCCAGACCTACCTTCCAAATGAGGCTCTGAGGAGCCATATTTCTTTTTTTCTTTTTAACCCTTATCTTGTCTTAAAATTGATACTAAGTATTGATTCTGTATAGTTGGAAAATCTTGAACCCCAGGACTACATTCCCCAGAATTCCTTTTGTATTTCCCAGCATCCTTTTCCCTTCATTTACCTGGGTCTTTAAAACAGGACTGTTTATAACTTTCTGGGGCTCCTCCTTCTCTTCTTGTTTGAGATCAAGGCTTGAGTTAGCTCCTTTTAACTCTAATTTTTAATTTAATAAATGTTATAATTTATAAATTTAATTTTTATTATAAATTATAATTGTATAATATATAATAAACAATATAATATATAAAATAATATAATATATAATTAATTATAATGATACATAAATTTATAAATATAATACTTGAGCTATTGTATATTAATTTTAATTTTCACGCAGAAGAGCAGTAATAAGGGCTGGGCAATTGAGGTGAAGTGATATGTTCAGGTTCACACAGCGAGGAAGTGTCTGAGGCCACATTTCAAGCCAGGTCTTCCTGACTCCAGGTCTGGCTCTCTATCCACTGAGCCACCCAGCTGCCCAGAGAGGTGTCCGTCTCCTGACTCTTTCTGCTCTTGTGCAATCTGTCTCCCATCTAGCCCACTGCCAAGAAGGTGAGGCTCACCCACCACCCCTCTTTCATCACCAGTCTTATCTGACAGCAAACAGGACAATATGAAATAACACCAGGAGACACAGAGTTTAGCAAAAATGTTTAATCTCTCCTTGATGCGCTTTTATTTACAAATACTAAATCTGAAGAACATTAAAATAGGAAATAGCGGGATATTTACACAGTCCAAGGGCGCGAGGAGCTATGGGCCCCACTGCTTCCAACGTGGAGCGACTGAGTAACGTTTATCGGAACCACTGATCAGACCATTAAAACCATCTGTCTTCTCTCCATTTGAAATGTGGACGACGACGTTAAAGGACAGCTAATTGTGCGCTTCATCTTAAAAATATAAATCTCTCTCTAAATATATCTATCCTATCTGGTGAGGCCAAGGATTTGAGCCGCTGATTCCAAGACTGGGGGCTGGGGAGTGGGGAGAACCAGGAGGGGTTCCTCCCGAAGGCTAAATGATAAAGAAAACGGGAGTGGATGCAAATTTAGTTACCTTGGGGGGAAAGGGAGGACCAAGAAGAGGGCCCCATTGATCCTATGAAACCTGGAGCTCAGAGAGGCAGTGCCGTGCTGTTTTTCCTGGTGGTGGTGACTATGTGTGTGCATGTAGGTGTGTTCCAGGAGGATTTTAAGCGTTAAGGACTAAAATGCCAGTTGCCATTCCACTAAAGAGCCAACTTTTGGGCCCACTCAAGATCAAGGTCTTGCCCTCCCCTAAAGTCTGTCTCACTAGGGCATGGAGGTGACCCCGGGGCTCTCCAAGATTATGCCAAACAGAAGCAGGATTTTCTGAGCTAGAGAGGCTTCGAGGCTGAGCCCAGCAAAGGATAACCAAGGACCAGCTTAGCTAAGAGCAGGAAGGCTCGTGCCCAGAGGGTGTTGGGGGGGGGGAGAGGAAAGATGAATTTTGGGGTCAGAGCAATTCATGAAGACTACTGACTCAGGTGAAAGGAGTTTCTGAAGCCCTCGTCTGCCCACCAGACTTCTGGGCACACACACACTCCCTGATCCAAGCCAACCATGTGGTGGAGGGCAGTCTAGAGTCGACAAGGACTGGGGAAGGGACAGGTCCGTGCTTTGGAGCATGAAGAGGGAAGCATGAGGTAGATTCTGGTCTCCTTAGAGAGATGGCAGGTAGGCCCCAGCCCAGTGCCCCTCCCCCTGCTCTCTGGCAAAGAAACACAGGGGACACTTGGGGTATCTTAGGCTTCTAAGACCCCAGTAGAGTTTTCTTGGAGGTATCCGTGACTCCACTGGAAGATCAGGGTGCCTGGTGGGAGTCTGAACCAAAGACTCTTGCAGGGAGATGCTCTCACACCCTTCCTACTCTCCTCACTGAGGCTGTTATTAGAACTGGATGGGCCATGGGGCCATTTGCATCCAACTCTTCTCCTCTCCACTTTCCAGAGAACATTAAGAACAGAGAGGAGTCACCTGCCCAAGTCAAGCAGTGAGTTTGTTTCAAGGTTGACTGTGGAGCCAAGGCTGCTTGATTCAGTCTAGCCCCCTTCCACTACCCCATGCTGCTGGAATTGTTTCTACGGTCACCCCATTGGCTTGAGTTTATGGCCCATTGGCTTACCTTCCCTAAGGCTTGGAAATGGATAAAATCAACTCGATGCCAGTTTGGCTAGCAAATCTGCCAACGGTGGAGGGTGAAACCCAAGTGGTGTATGAAGAACCCTCAACCCTAACCAGGACTAGACCTTGTTTTCTCTTGCTCTTTCCCTTCCCAGTGGTCCATTCACCAGCTTTTCCTGAAATAGACCTGAATTTGTTCCTTCCTCTGGGAGAAGCAGCCAAATCAGCTGTGGCTGTTTGTGGCTCCCCTAGGCTCTAACTCACTGGTTGAGATACTGGGGCAAAGTTGGTTTCAATTAAAGTCTGGATTGATGTATTTTGGGAAGAGGGGGTAAGAAGAACAAAACCTAAAATTTCATTGGTATAGGAACATCCCAGGGAAGGAATTCCTTCTACTAATGCTCATGGATGGTCTTGGAGAGTTGCTTGAGGCAATGAGAAGTGACTTGGCCAGGATAACACAGCTGATATGTGTCCCAACTGGGCCCTGAACCTAGGTCTTCCTGACTCCAAAGTCACTATTCCTCCCACTGGCCTTCAAATCTAGATTACAGACTTGCACAAAAGGAAGTGCATTTTGCCTACTTTTAAGCACATATGATAATTAGAATGAGGCAAAGGAAGCACTCTCTAGTAGAGATCCTTAGGGGGCTGGCTTTAATGAATAGATAAGAATGATTTGTAATTAGCATTGTCAATCATTTTGCATAAATGGAAGCTTCTAAACTACTTGAGGAGGCTTGAAACCAATCTGTGTCTCAAGTAGGTTAAACATGCCCCTTGTTCCTCCTCCCCACAAATGACTTAAATCCTTTATAGATAACACAAAGAGAAGCATCAGCCCAACTCCTATCAGAATAATTATAATTTCTGAATGAGCAGGGTCAGGTTTGATGAAACCAGACTATCCCTCATGCACGAGAATGGCAGCAGAGTCTAGGGGATGACGTGAGCGGGCCTTCATGAGCATGGGCCAGTCCAGATGGCATGTTGTGGGCAGTTATTTCCCTGAATTATTTGCAAGGCTAGATGAGATCATTTAAAGTGTGGGGTTTTACTTGCCTAGCACTTTCTCTCAGAAGCCTTGTGGAATTGAAGTGAATTTTGTCCTTCAAGATCATGGTGGTTAGCTACAAGAACCCTCTTCCTGACTGATGCCAAAGTCTTGGTCTAGAACCTCAAAGTTTCCAGGGACTTGCAGGGGGTAATGGGGAGGACAAAAGACCTTGACTGAGATGTTAGGTGGGATCATCAGGCCATCACTTGGTCTGACCCTGACCATAACATCACATTCTAATCCTAAACTTCTAATTCTTGAATTCCTGGAAGGTCTGATCAAAAGAAATGTGCAACTGAGGCCTAAGATTAGCCCACTGCCCTGAGGAAAGTCTTTATCCCAATTCATCAAGAACTGAATAGCACAGAAACAGAGGTCTCCAAGCATACATCTCCATCTTGTTTCTGGAGCCTCAGAATTGGTTTCCTCATCTGTCATATGTCCCGATAGTTTCATGGTGAATGAGTACTTCCTGAGTCAAAGATCAGGATTGATTCCAAAGTGGCTTCCCCCACACTGGTTGGGGGAACCACTATTGACTCTAAATAAGCCCCCATAACCCCCCCATCCATGAGTCTAAATTCAGTGGAGGTGTGGAGGGTAGGAAGAGGAATCCTGATGGGGGAGGGGGCATCCAGTGAGCAGAAAAATGAACCCAAAAATTCCATTTAGGTCAATAAGGGGTTCTCCCTGCAGACCCAAGTCTTCAAAAACAATGGAAATCTAATATTTTGGAACTAGCCTCCCAGGGTTGATTCCCTTCACCAAGAGACCCAGTCACCTCCGAGAAGCAAGAGTCCTCTCTCCTCTGGGCCTCCCTGAGACCCCCTGGGAAAGATCAGGTGCCCTGAGGAGTGGTGATACTGCTGGTCCCATCACAGTTAGCTGTCCCTTAAAGTACACAGAAACCTTTAGTACCATTTTAGAAGTAAACTGGAGAAGGTAAGTCTACTTTCATCCATTTTTTCCTTTTACAAGAAGTGACAAATTAATTAAAAATCATAATAATAATAATAATAAAAAAGGTCTAAACAACCTCTAGTATTCAACACTTGCAGATTTAAAAAGATCAACTCAGACTAAAATCTAGCACGCTCATGCAGTAATTCGCGGGTCCTATGCAGTCCCGGACTTTCTGAGGACTTGGGGTAGCTTTTTCTTCCTCCTTGAAATGTTAAAAAAACGAAATCACCGCATAATTAGAGGTGTTCAGGCTTCAAAGATTGTTCCGCTTGGTGATAAACTCTTGGAAGTTCCTTCCAGACCATTTGGTATGTTTGGTTTTGTTTGTTTGTTTTTTGTGTTTGTTTTGTTTTTTTTTGTTTTGTTTTTCCCACTGGCTTAATTTTCTTATTCTATATCTTTTTTCCTTTTTTCCCCTAAATTTTCTCCTTCAGTCAACTATACAGGACCCTCCTGGGGCTGGAGATTTAGGTTGTAACCACATATATATATATACACAATTCTCTGTTTTTGAATTAAAAACTTCATTTGTTCTTACTTGGTCACTGAGGGCGTGAACGGATACAGAGCAGTCCCTCGGGGTCACTGGAATGGCCCACTTGGAGGACAGGCCTGGCTCCCCGTGGTCCGAGGCTGAGGCAGCAGCAATACATATAGTGAACAGCATCACCTTGGCCTGGCTGAGGAACTGAGGGAGCGCTCTCTCAACTGTGGCTACGGTCTTCATCAGTAAAGCCACTACAGGAGAACCAAACAGGCTTTCTTTTTTCTTTCTTTCCTCTTTAAAGAAAAAAAAAAACCTCCCCCCAAATCCCATCACCACTCTGAGGTTCACCACATGGTGCTAGATTTTAAACTGGATGGGAACTTGGAAATTACCCAGGGGGAGAGGACAAGAGGGGATGACAGAGGAAAGGAAAGACAAGACAGTGAGAGAGAGAGAGAGAGAGAGAGAGAGAGAGAGAGAGAGAGAGAGAGAGAGAGAGAGAGGGAGAGAAGTAAAGACACTCTGGACAGATTTAAGAACTAGTCCTGTGTGTGAAGTTTTAGGGCTGCACCAGAAGAGATCAAAGTCTATCTTGGGCCACATTTGGCCTAGATTTGTGGAGAGTTGGTTTAATGACTGGTAGTTGAGGGATAATAAACACCTATGATGTTCAGCCATAGGTCCTGGAGGTCTTATGGGGGATCCCCAAGCACTCTACAGGTTCATGGTGGCCTCTCATAGTTGAGCATGGAAGTTACTGGCGGTATAAGTTGCCCAGAAATTGTGGTCAAGTTAAAAACAGTCATCTTCCAGGGGACAAGACCAAAAAAGTACTCATTGCATTGGGGTTGTTGGGTGACCAAAAAAAAGAGTTTCAAGCACAGTTGGTAGGAATAACCTTGGTGATGATGATGATGATGGTGCTCCTGAGAATGGTGGTACAACGATGATGCATGATGAAAACAGTCATGAGGAAGAGGAAGAAGAGGATGTGGTGGAGGGAAAGTAAGGAGAACAGTGCCCTCTGTTCACCAGTCTACCTTCCAACTGAATCCACAGGAAATCTGTCTCTATTTCTTCTGTTTATTAGGCTTGGAGAACAGAGCTTGTGGCCAGCTGCTGCTGGATAAGACTCAAGGACAACAGAAGGCTTGGCCAAACAAAAGTTAGTGATACACTCCCTCTCACCATTAGCCAAAGCATTTCTGCCCTAAACTTGGTGACTTCTCTGAAGAGTCTGCTGCTGGAAACTCCCTTCTCTCCTGGCCCCTTCACAGGCCCAGTTCTAACAAAGATGTCCCAACATAGAGCAAACAGGGAAGAAGGTTGGGGAGTGGCATTTGGACTTGGCTGAGAACTGCTCTGCTCACCTCGTCACCCAGCTCTAGGAGGCTCCTCAGGAGCCAATGTCCCTGTGGTTCTGTGACTCAACCAGAAATAATGAGGACTCTTGCCTGTAGGGTCATGATTCAACCCTGTAAGGAAGGGAAGGGGAGAGTCTTGCCTTGCCTCTTTCCTTTCAACAGCAGAAGTGAGGGATGGAAAAGGGGTCAGTCCTCTCTCTGCCTCTCCTCATCTCTGGGAACTGAGTGAAGGGCTTTCACTTTCACCCATGACCACAACCCAGGAACAAGATGTTCTGGGCATGTGGACAGTCCAACGGCATCAAGCCCTTTCCCAAAAGGAGGTGAGACAAATGGGGAACTCCAAATGGAGCAGATTTCACTCAGGCAAAGCTCTCCACAGAGAGATTGTTGTCTCAGGTCCAGAACCAGGTATGGGTTTCCAATATATGGACCTATCAGTAGAAGAGCTTGGGATCAAGAGGGATTTCCTCCTTTGGCCCTGCAGGAAGATATGCTGGGTTGGAGAAGGTTGCTAATTTAGGAAGCCCATGGAGAGGGGAACAGGCTAGAGCTTGGGATAATGGGAATGGGGAAAGAAGCAGGGAGCACAGAGGGACCAGGAAGAGAGGGTGTATGGTCCACACAGCCTCCCTGTCCCATTTGACCAGCTCCCCGCAGCCCTTAAGAATGATGTGGGACAGAAACAAAGACATGGGCACCTCCCAGGCTTTGTCTATGCCTTCTTCAGGACAGGAACTGCCCCCCTTGCATGCTCCAACTCTGGCCTCCTTCTCTAGATCTGGGGAGCACCCAGGGGCTTTTCTCTCCAATGTGTGCTAAGAGGTCTACAGATGACAGGTAGCGGGCCAGGAAAATTCAACCCCCTCTGCATACTGTCTTTTCCTTTTTTGTGCCACCTGGGCTCTGACAACTAGTTCAAAGGTTCCCCCTCACTTTTTTTGGCGGGGGGAGAGCCAATTTCCTGTCCTACATAAAATCTTGCTTGTCATCTTTTTTTCCCTCTCCATTGGTAGATTTGTAAAAGGAAATTTTTGACGCTGGGTAAGCTGTGCAAATAGAGCAGGTAAATGACAAAGACAGTGGGAGGGTGTGGGGTGTGGGGTGGACTAGGTCCAGGGGGACAGATGAGAGAGTGGAAGAAAACAGTCACATTTGGAGGATTTAAAATCTGAAACCTCCAAGAAAAAGGGGATGGGGAGGCAGAGGGGAGGTTCCAAGATACCCACCCTCTCCCCCGGCATCGTCCCCCAAAGGGAGCACCATTCCCACTGTGCCAGCTTTCGGTGAGGGGTGGAGGCGTGCACGGCTGCTGCCTCCTTGCCAAGTCATTCCAGTCTCTTCTGCCTCCCACCATGTGCTTTTGCCTGGAAAGGTCCTTCTCTGTCTCTCCAGGCAGGCAGGTGGGTGTTTGGGTTTTGTGATTTTCCCCTTCTGCAGCAGAGCAAGTGTTTGAGTTTTCCTTGGCATGGAGGTGCTGGATGGCTCAGGAGGGGCTCTGGTGAGTGCAGCGTGGTCCCCCGCTTCCTCCCAGGCATGGCCAGGGTGGGGACAAACTCTGCTGCCCCTGCTGCTGGCCTCTCTCTCTGTCTCTGTCTCTCTGGTTCTCAGAGTCCGCCACTAGGAAAAAGTCACCAGGAGCCCTTCTGGACTTCTCAGCTGCTCAGGGCCATAGTGTCTATCACCTGCTCCAGCTTACTCCTAAGCCGCTGCTTTCGCGTCTGCTCATCCTTCTCCAAAGCAGCCAAGATCTGTGAAGGAAACAAGAAAGGAGAGGGCAGTGAGTGGAGGGGATGCATGGGCCACCCGACAGCTTCTGTGGGAGAGTCGAGGCACCACACACAGATCACAGGCGGTCTTCATTCCACAGATGGCTATCCTGTCTACACCCTGCTGGGAAGGCTTTCTGCTTTTCTGCAGTCTTGCTCAGTCTGAAGAAAAGTTCAGGGAAATAGGGTTGACCACAACGGTGTCTTTTGGACTCTCCCAGCTTCGCAAAGGTCCTCCCACATCACAGAGCACTAAGGAGCCCAAACTTACAAGGAAGTCCCATGCTAATAGCCACCAACCAATCAGAAAGCCTTATTCTGCACGGCGAAAGCATCCCATTTGCCTCTGTGAAACTCCCAGTGCAGGGGAACCAGACTAAAATGCAACTGGCAAATAGTTCACAAAATAAATAGAAATATAACATAACAGAGCTATGAATGCGCGGCTTGCCAAGTCACAAGGATCTGTTTCTATCTGTGTTTGCTACAACCGCTATGTGCTCTAACCAATGATCATTCTAACGTCTATGGCCGCACCACTGAGAAGGCCTCCTCATGCTTAATGGGATCTCTCCAAGTTACGGACTTGGACCAATCCGCTCTCTTCTCTATACCCCAACCAATAAGAAACTCTGCCACCGAGAAGGCTTCCTCGTGCTCTGAGAAATGAATGGCAGAGCTCCAGGCTACATACTCAGACCTATCAGTGCTCCATTCTCACCGAGAAGGCTTCATCCCACACGGTACAGTTGACAAGAGCTGCTAGCCGCAGAATCCCAACATTAAAGGCAAGATGGCGTGGTAGAAAGGGCTCCACACTTGGAAACACAATCTAAATTCAAATGTCTCTTCTAAGGCCTGCTATCTGGGCGACCCCTCACTCTGGAACCTCAGTCTGCTTGTCCACACATGAAGGCGTTGGACAAGTGGTCTCTGAATTCTCTTCCAGCAATAATCCCATCTAAGGTTGAAGTCTTGCTTTGGTCACTAATTAGCTTTGTGACCATGGGCACACAAGCCTCAGTTTCCCCAAAGTGAGAGAATTGGACTACATGTTCTATAAGGCCCCCTCTGGGTCTAATAGACAGTGGAGAGATGGTTCTGTAATGGGGAAGATCCGAATTCAAATCCCTCCTCAGGTACACTGGCCATGAGACCTTGGGCCATGGTCCAATCCTCTTAATCTTCCAAGCAATTCTCTAGGATGGTAAGGCGGAAAGGTGACAACCCATAATGGTAAGAGGTAGTTTCTTAGTTAAAGAATTCCACAGACCAGTCTGGAAGCCCAGATTCAGCATTTACCTGCCCGATACTATATATCCCAACTAATGAACAAGCCTCCTTCCAGAAACTACAACCAATAACCTCCCATCTAGGTAACCTGAGCCAATGAAAAATGACAATGCCTTATGAACATCGGAGAAAGCACATCAGACTCAATCAGATGACTTCAACAACCTCTTGGGTCACCCAGCTGCCCAACTGTTGAGGTCAGGAGCTGGGAATACCTCAATAGCCAGACATCTGACCTTCCTTTTATCTTGAGAGCCATAAGCAAAACTCATCACCCGAGGGGGGTGTGTATCAAACTGGGTAACCAACTAAGAGCCAAAGAGGCATTCTCCAAAAGCCCCAGAGTGAGACTTGCTGCGCAGGGGGCGTTCGTGGGATTGCAGCAAGTTACCTAGACCGTACCAACATGGCCTCTCCCTTCCTGGGAGAGAGCCAGGGAAAGAGTCAATAAACAACAGGTGCCACATTTCTACATGAGGACAGAAAGAAATCAGGTCCTTAACAGAGATTGTGGGTTATTAGGTTTGCACCGGACATAAGCTGAGATGGTCCTTCAAGGCCCAAGACTAGCTCACACTTCATACATGAAAGCCTTCCACAACGTCCCCAGGTCCCGCTGATCTCTTCCCTTTCTCTGAAGCCTGAAGCAGCACTCTGAAGAGTGCTGACTGCTGAGAGCTCCTGACCATATGCTGTCTTAGATGCTCAAAAGCTCTTGACATGTTTGCAACTGTCTCTTCCTGATTGACCTGTACATTCCTTGAAGCCAGGGGCTATCCCCTACCTTCCCATAATACTTCAGAAGAGTCAGGCACTGGGCAGGACCCTCAATATATGAGGATCAGTAAGGTCTTGTTGCATTGTCTGATAAAAAAAAAAAAAAAAAAACTTGTCATAGAGTTAGAAAGGGCCCTAGAAGTTCATCAAAGTTCTGGAAAATCAGACTCAGAGAGAGTTTAAAGATTAAAGGAGGTGAGATGACTGCCAGAGAAGTCTGCAGTCTGATGACAGCCATTTTTAAGCCCAAAGAAAGGCATTCCCCACTAGAGAAAGGAGATGCAGTTAGAAGGATTTAGCTAAAAAACAAGGTAGCACCGACTACGATATACACAATGGAGACCATGAGACAAAGATGGCGCTAAGAGTCAACAGAACTGGGTTGGATTCAATGGGTAATGTTGGCATCATGCTCTCAGTTCAAGCACTCACCACCCATCCTTCCTGCCCCTTAACCACCAGGAAACTGAAAAGATGGAAAGTGACTAAGAGTCTCCACCATACCATCAGGAAGTTAGTGGGAATCTTTTTTGTAGGGAACTGGGCAGGGAGCCTGGAGTATTGTTGGGAAAGTGTTGAAATAAAATAGACCAATAAAAATAATATTATTTTTTGAAAAGGTAGAATTTCTCGTCATAAAAGCAGCTTCTGAGGGAGTACAAGTCAGTCAAGGAGTACAGGAGAAACCAGAAAGGGGAAGCTGGTAAGGGGCCCAGGAGGAACCTTTGACAATCAACCAGGCCAAACTTCTCACTGTACAGATGTAAACACTGAGGCCCAGAGATGGAAAATGACCCAAGGTCACACAAGACCTAGGATCTGGACTCAAGAGGTCCAAGTTCAGCCCTCCCCTTCGAGTTACTGTGCTGGATGGAAATGGGTCACCTCCTGAAGTTGGGGTGAAGGGGGGGGCTAGAGGGAAGACATGCCAACAGTAGCAGCTGGCATGATACTGGGCCCACTTGGGAGCACCACCACCATTCAGATGAGGTGAGACAGTGACTATTCTTATATTTTATACAAGAACAGGGGCCCGAGAAAATGAAATCCTTTATCTAAGGTCACAGGCCTCAAACTCAAGACCTTTCACTCCCAAACTTTCCACTGCATATCAGCTACATCTCTCTCAGACAGTCTTGGGCTCCAGGTTGCCTCATGTCCCCACTTGAGGCTGTTTTGAGGTCACTCTTGGAATTGGGGAGACTCTGGCTAAAACTCATTTCAGTCCTACCTAAACTCCCTCTCTGGAATGCTCCATCTCTGGATTATCTGTCTTTCCCCATGGAGTAAGCTTCACTCGCCTAAACCCCTACCCTATTTCCCAAATCCTCTTCTTGATTTATCTCTTTTAGAATGTAGCTCTTAGAGATAAGAGCTATCCTTTTTGGGTATCTCCATAGTATAGTTCCTGGCACACAGTAAGTGCTTAATAAGTGTCCTATCTACCTACACAGCAATCACCAATCTCTTCTATCTTTCTTAGATATCTATCTCTTTCATCTTCTATCTTTTCTTCTATCTATCTACATATCTTTTGTTTAACCCTTACCTTTCATCTTAAAATCAATATTGGCATTTGTTCCAAGAGAGAAAAGCAATAAGGGTTTGGCAATGGAGTTAAGTGATTACCTAGGGTCACATAGCTAGGAAGTGACTGAGGCCAAATTTGAACCCAGGACCTCTGGGTCTGACTCTCAACCCATTGAGCCATCTAGCTGCTCCCTTATCATCTGTCTCTCCTGTCTCTTCTATCTTTCCTCTATCTCTCCTTCTTTTTCTGACTTTCCTATCTATTTTCCCATCTTTTCTATCACTTATGCCTCCTACCTATCTAAATCTATTTATCTATCTTTGCTAAGAGATGAGAATACAAAATCAAAGGGAAAACAATTCTTGTTCCCTGGGAGTTTGCATGCTAAGAGCATCTACTATAAATTCCACATGAGACCAGGAAAAAAAAGAGAGACCCCCTGAGAAATGGAAGGTCTTTAAAAGTGCATCTAGTCCACTCCCCTCATTTAACAAAGAAGCTGAGTCCTAGTGAAAGGGAGGGACTTGACCATGGTTTTACATTGAATCCTCAGATAGTATATAAAGGAGTATAATGAATTCCCATGTAGCTGGCCAGATCACAGAGTCATGGGATCATAATTTGAGAGCTGGAAGGGACTTAAGAAGTCATCCAATTCCACATGGATGAAGAAACTCATGAGAGCCAAAAAAGGAACACGACTTGTCCAGTAATATAGGGAATTAAGGGGCAGAGTCAGAATTTGAATGTAGGTCCTCTGACTATACAGCTAGTGTTTTTTGTTTTTGTTTCTTCTCATTTTCATCACTTTGCTGCCTTAGAAGATACTTCCTTGAGTATGGCCCAGAGTCAGGTGTTTCTGGCAGACTAACAAATTCCTTAAAAATTCCCATCTGCCTTGGCACACAGTTCCACAACCAGCCAACAAGGCACCCCTTTGGTCTCCAGTCAATGGGATGAACCATTTCATCAGCTGTGTAATTGGAAACCAATTGCTGGCTAATGAAGGGGCTGGCAGGGAAGTAGGGGATCTCAGCCTGTTCTTTCCACAAGGGGAATCATCCATTGCTCCATGGGTCAGGTACTGCTGCCCTGTGGCAAGGAGGGCTGAGGCCATGGGGTCATCTAAAAGTAAAATGGGATCATGGAAAGGGCCCTGGAAGTCAGAGAAGCTAGGTTTGAACCTCAGCTCTGCTATTTGCTATCTGTGACCTGTGTGACATTGGGGAGGTCTCTCTGAATCTTAGATCCTTCAATCGTAAAATGAGTGCCTTGGACCGGCAGATCCCCTCCACCTTTACATTCTGTGACCTGCACAAAGCTATCCCATCTGTCCTGGCTCATGCTCACCCCAGCTCCAGCTGCTTGGGGATCTCTGATGTCTGAAGTGTCCCTTCCCTTTGTTCAATCCGGGCTGAGTGCAGTGGAAGTGAGGTGGAGTCCAGACAAGGAGGACAAAGCCCCCTGGACATGCCCCCCCCCCAGCTCAGCCGATGGCTTCACTTGTGGTCCTAGTGGACCACTCCTAGTGGAGTGGGGGGGGGGGAATATACAGAATGTGAACTGCCTTCCAGGATCAGAGACAGAGCTGGAAGGTCTTTTCTCACTCTGAATCTAAATAACTCTCCCATTATATTCCCCAGAACCAGAAACTCTGCTTTTTCCCAGACTTTAAAATCTTCCCCAGTCTGGCCTCAATATACCTTGCTCCTTCATTGCCCCATGGGCATCTCCCCTTCTCTAAGGCACCCTGGGGCACTGTCCAATCCCCACCTACATGCCAGCCTTATTCTTTCCTCTGAGCTTTGACCCATTCCATTCCTCTGCCTCCTCCATTTCTTCAAGCTGATTTAGGGAATGACTTAAGATAACAGGGAGGTGGGAAGGGTAGGATCCATGTGCCAAATTATGTTAGGCACACAGTAGGTGTCCATGAGTCCCTGTGGACAGACTGCCTGAAGCAGATATAGGAGCAAGAGCTCTGTCACTAACTGTGTGGCTTTAGACAAGTCATGATCCCTCTCTGGGCCTCAGTTTACTCAATCAAAAATGGAAGGTGTTGGACTAGACCAGAGGTTTTTGTGTCTTAGACCCCTCTGATATAAAATTCTGATAAAGCCCAAGTAGATGAAATAAAATACACAGAATTACAAAGAAAACTGTACTGGAAACCCAGGCATGCCAATATTAATTTTAAAAAAAGACAAGTTCATGGATCTCAGGTTAAGAACCCTTGGAGTGATGATCTCTAGGACAGATCAGCTTGGGTGGTGATGCTTCTGCACAAAGGAATCGCTAAGATGTGGGGCTTGTTGGCAGTGAGCATGAAAGGTCAGACTGATGCCTCTGGGCTTTACATCACTTCGTGTCAGGCAGCACCTTGGGGCTCTATTTTATCATTTTGCTTTGTCTTGTCTTGTTCTGCACATGGGGAAGATGTGATCCAGGCTGTACTTCAGAAAGATTTATCTAGGAGGAGAGTCAGAGAGAGACTCTCAAGATAAGAAAGCCAAGAACCATATGCAACAATGGGGCCAAAAAGCCCAAACCTCTCACTTTATGGAACCTGAGCAGGGCTCAGAGAGAACTCAACGGCAGCTGAGATATTACCTACCCATGCTCGGAAGGGTGCTGGATACAAGAATCAGAGTCCTGCAAGCTAGGGCCAAGAGACCTCCCCACTTATTACAAAACCCTTACCTTCTGTCTTAGAATCAGTACTAAGTATTGATTCCAAGGCAAAAGAGCAGTAAGGGTTAGGCACCTGGAGTTAAAGTGACTCACCCAAGGTCACACAGCTAGGAAGTGTCTGAGGCCAGATTTAAACCCAGGTCCTCCTGACTCCAGGCCTTGTGCTTTATCCACCATGCCACCTAACTACCCCTCTTGAGAAGCACTTCTCCAGCGTGAGACTTGGCCTTAATAAGATGGCTGGTGGGGCTCAGGTGACCCCATATCTCTTTGGTCTCCCAGAAGCACTAAAGAGGAAAAAGAAAACTACAGGGAGCCTCAAACAAAAGCCTCCCCATTGTGCACAGTGTCGAGCTCAGAGTGAAAATTAATTATGATTCCCATTCAGCACCAATGACGGCACATTATTGCAATGAACAACAGGGAAAAAAAACGATTCGCTCTCATTTTGCATCAAAGATGGGCTCTGCGTAATTGTGTCTAATGAATGAAAACAAACAAAACAAGCAGCTGCGATTTATTAATCCCATTACCGGTAAGAAGAGAAGTTCCCTGGAGCGGAGAACACCAGATTCCCTGTCCTTGTCCCTTGTATATCTGCCCACCCAGGGATAGTGTGAGCTGCCAGTCTACACTTAACTCATGAGGATCTTGGATGAAATGGGTCTGGGGGATAGATGTCTGGGGTCCATGAACTCAATTGGGAGCTTGTTGTCATTATCCTGTAACTGAAATTCATATTTTCTTCAATTTTTTTAAGTAAGATTCTGAGAACCATGAGTCTCACCAAACTGCTGCCCAAGGAACAAAACTTCCAAACCCCCGGTCTAAAAGACCTCTAGGATCACAGAGATCAGAGATAGGCTACATCATGTTGATGTAGCCCATAAAGCAACATTTCCACTGTGCCAAGTATTGTGCCAAGCACTAGGGATGTGTGTGTGTGTGTGTGTGTGTGTGTGTGTGTGTGTGTGTGTGTGTGTGTGTATACACACATATAAAATAGTCTCTGCTCTTAGGGAACTCATATTCTAATTGGGGGAGACAACAGAGGAAAAAGAATTCAGCTGCAGGGCAGATGGCAAGGCCTGGAAATCCTATGGGTATAATCTGAAGGTAAAGGGCAAAGACCAGGGTTCTGCAGGGACATCTAGTTCTCTTCTGGCAAAAGAGGGTTGCACTAACTAGTCTTTGAATGTCTCCTCTAACTCTGGCACTCATTTACTGGTCAGTGACAGTTTAACAGCGGTCCAGAGAAGTTAAGTTTCTATATGATGGTAGGACTGAAACACAAGCCCTCAATCAATCTCTCTACCTCTCTCTCTCCCTCTCCCCCCCCCCCTTCTTTGTTTCTTTCTCTCTCTCTCTCTGTCTCTCCATCTCTGTTTCTCTCTCTGTCTCTCCATCTCTGTTTCTCTCTCTCTGTCTCTCCATCTCTGTTTCTCTCTCTCTGTCTCTCCATCTCTGTCTCTCTCTCTGTGTCTGTCTCTGTCTCTCTCTCTGACTCTGTCTCTCTGTCTCTCTCTGTGTCTGTCTCTGTCTGTCTCTGTCTCTCTCTCTGTCTCTGTGTCTGTCTCTGTCTGTCTCTGTCTCTGTGTCTGTCTCTCTCTCTGTCTCTGTGTCTGTCTCTGTCTGTCTCTCTGTCTGTCTCTTTCTCTCTGTCTCTGTCTCTGTCTCTCTCTCTCTCTCTCCCTCTCTCTCTCCCTCCCTCCCCTCTCTACTCCTCCCCACCCCACTCTTCCCCACTCACTGGGCTCCAAAGCCCAGCTCAGCCACAGAGTGCTGTGTGACAGCTCGGCTCTTAGCAGTCCATTGTTCTGGGCTTCCCAAAAGCCTGGCTTCTTCTCAGAGTGTGACCCTTTGAGAGGGTATCCAACTCTGTCTCTGCAGAAGGATTAAGGATTAAGAACCCCCAACAAGACAAAACAGTTCCATTTATCAATCACCTTTCCCCCCTCCTAGAGCTTAAAGCTTTCCTTCTGAAAGGGCTGCTCAGGAGGCAAGCGGGCAATCAGCTCAACTCCTGCTAGTCTTTCTTATACAGCATCAGGCTGGTGGTGAGAAAGGCATTTTGTGAATCCTAAAGCATTACAGAAACGTGAATTATCATCATCTGAATATCCCCTGCCTCTCCCAGACATCTGGGGCAGGGCTCACATGGGGTCAAGGGAGGGTGAGTTGGGGCCTGAGGGGGAAGAGCCTTAAATCAAAGAAGAGGTGATTTGAAATAAATAGGAAGAACAGCCAGAAACATCCTAGCCTGGCATTCAAGGCCCTCCATCTCCTTTTCCCAGTCTCAGCCCTTATTGTTTCGCTACCAGTATATCCTGCACTGAAGTTAAATTCACGGTTCCCCAAGCACACCCCATGTTTCCCCACTTCACCTCAAGCTGTTCCTTCCACATGGAGCCTCTTCCTCCTCCTCCTCCTTTCCCACTACCCACTCTTGTTGTTGTTGTTTTTAACCCTTTCCTGCTGTCTTAGAATCAATATTAAATATCAGTTCCAAGAGAGCAGTAGGGGCTAGGCAATTAGGGTTAAGTGACTTGCCCATGGTCCCAGAGTTAGGAAGTATCTGAGGCCAGATTTGAACCCAGGTCCCCCAGACTCCAGGCCTGGTACTCTATCCACTGTACTACCTAGCTGCCTTCCCACCCACTCTTCAAGGGTCAGCTCAAATGCCAGTTCTATCAGCAAATATTCCCTGACTTTCTGCCCTACCAATGTGGGGCAACCAAATGGAAGGGAATTTCTCTCTCAACTATGAACACTCAGTATCTCCTCTTATGATGCTAAACACAGTCTTCCTTGTATCGCAGTTATCCGAGACACTTATTTCCTCTACAAGCTGACAGCTCTGTTGTCTAATGATCATGCTTTCACAATCAGAGCAAGGAGGATGAATAAGTTATCTTTTGGACTCCCCAAGTACCAGGCACAGAGCCCCCCACATAGCGGGTGATCAATAAATGTTGGCTAAACGAATAATCTCTCACTTCTCATCGCCTAAAACAACTCCTTTTGCCCATGCAGACACTCCTAAAATGGTCCAACCCTTTATCTTAGCCCTGCTCTATAACTTTGACAAGACCCCCTTGCCAAATATGCTGAAGACATAAAGCTAGGAGAGATAGCTAACATGGCAGGGGACAGCAGCGGAACTTTAAAGGATCACAAGCTGAATTTAATAGTATGAAATCTAAGAGGAATAAACCTAAAGTTCTACCCTCAGGTTCCAAAAATTGACTACACATTTACAAGATGGAGAAGACACGACTACAGACTAGATTTTGTGATTTATAAATGCAGTAGGCAACAACAATGTGCCAAGAATTTTTTTTTAACTCAGTGTCAGAGGTCCCTGGGCAAGTCACTTAACTCCCCCTTGCCTTAGAATTGATCCTAAGAGAGAAAATAAAAATTAAAAAAAAAAGGGCAACGTGAATTGAGCTCACATTAATAGAAGAAAAAAAGGTTTTTAGAAGGAGGAAAGTGGTAGTCCTGTTGTCTCTTGCCCTGTTTGGCTCAAATATGCCTTGTCCATTATTAGTCTAGAGTTCAAAATATAGGAATTTGGGATTCCAGTCTAGACTTGGAGTGCAGCCTTTGTATTTGAAGAACCAATCATTCCCCCTAAGCCTTCTCTTCTTCAGGCTAAACACACCCAGTTTTTTTTTGAATGAGCCTCAAAAGGCTTGAACTCAGAGACCTCTTCCTGTTTACCCTCCTCTGGACCCTGCCGATGTATAAATGTCCTTCTAAAACTTCTAAATGTCCTCACCTAAGAGAACTGAGAATGTTGTAGTCTCATCAGGGCAAAGAAAAGAGAAACTACCATCTTCTTGTACTTAATTGAAGGTGATTTTTTAAAAACTGAAATGTAAGATAATTAGGGGAGCTAGGTAGCACAGTGCATAGAATGCCAAGCCTGGAGTAGGAAGATTCATCTTCCTGAATTCAAATGTGGCCTTAGACATTAACTATGTGACCCTGGGCAAGTCACTTCCACCTACTTGCCTCAGTTCCTCATTTGTAAAATGACCTAGAGAAGGTGATGGCAAACCACTCAAGTATCTTTGCCAAGAGAATCCCAAATGGGGTCACAAAGAATCTGACATGCCAAATATCAAGGCTAACAAATAGAATGATTAGCTTATGAGATTCAGTCCTGTGCTCTAGTCTGCCAAGATCTGTATGGATCCTTTGACCCAGAATTCCCACTATACTCCTCAAGGAAAGGAAAGCCAGGCATTTATACCAATGTACACCACCAGTAGCACTTTTTTATAGTGGCAAAGAACTGGAAACAAAGTAGATTATGGTTCTCGGATGTAATTAAATACTATCAAGCCATAACAAATTGACAGACATGAAGGATTCAGAGAAATGTGGAAAGATGTATATGAAATGTTGCAGAGGGAAGTAAGTAGAACAAGGAAAAAAAACCAATATACATTGTGACTCTAACAACATCGATGGAAAAAAACAAACTGAATTGTGTGATTATAATAGCCAAGCTTGAACCCAGAGAAGAGATGAAACAATGTGTCTCCCTTTTCCTTTGCAGAGGAGGAGGCCTAACATTGTCTATAAAAATAGGCAGCTAAACTGGCTAGTCTTCCTGAACCTCCTTTTTTTGTCCTTTATTTTATATTTAATTTTGTTGCTTTATGAGAGAAGTTCTGCTGGGTGGTGGAGGAAGAAGGAATATATTAAAAAATGAAGGTTATATAAAAATAAAACAAATCAATAAAATTTAACTTTAAAACAAAAGGATTTCTTCATCCTAATTTTCATCCAGTGTGCTCGTGTGTCCCTTTCAGCTTTGTGTCATCTGTGAATCTAATGAGTATGCAGCCTCAATCTATACTCGAGTCATTTATTAAAGAAAAAACAACCCTAAAAACAATGTAGTCAAGAGCAAAGAGCCAAGCAAGCATGGCTCCCTTGGGTACTGCCCTGGAAACATCCTACCAGGATGACATTCAACTACTCTTTGGGTCTACTCCCACTGGTTGTGATTGCACTTAATTCTATTATCGTCTAGTCTACTGCTCTCCATCTTTTCTATGAGAAGAGCATGAGGCGCTTTAATAAGTAAAATGACAACAAGGAGATTTAAGAGGAATAAAGAAAATCCTACACCCAGGTTCAAAAACCCAACTGCATACCTACAAGATACTTGACCAAACACTTTATCAAATGTTTTCCTAAAACCCACATCAACTACATCTAAAGCATAACCCTGATCTATCAGTTTGGAAATCCTGTCCAAAAAAGGAATAAGGTTAGTTGGACCAGGCTCTCTCTCTCTCTCTCTCTCTCTCTCTCTCTCTCTCTCTCTCTCTCTCTCTCTCTCTCTCTCTCTCTCTTTCTCACTAAATAAATCCAATCAACTCTACCTACACATCAACTCTATCATTTGTTTTTTTATTTCTACTTACAGTTCCTGTCCTAGTTTGAGCCCTCATCACCTTTTTTTTTTAAACCCTTACCTTCCATTTTGGAATCAATACTGTGTATTGGTTCTAAGGTAGAAGAGTGGTAAGGGCTAGGCAATGGGGGTCAAGTGACTTGCCCAGGGTCACACAGCTGGGAAGTGTCTGAGGCCACATTTGAACCCAGGACCTCCCCTCTCTAGGCCTGGCTCTCAATCCACTGGGCCACCCAGCTGCCCCCCAGGCCTTTTCTTGATGAGGTCCTTTTGGCCTTTTATAATCATCTGCTTAAGGTTCTAGACATCATAGGTGTCAAACGTGGCTGTAATGTGGCCCACAACCCTCCTGATTATAGCCCAAACCAGGTAAAATATAACTGGGAAGTAGTTAACAAAATAAAAATACAATAAAACACAAAGTTAATATGAGGTTTTCTAAGACAGTATGTGGCCTGTAGAGATTCTTATGAAAGGTTTAGTGCTCCCCACGCCTTTATTTTCTTTTTTTTAAACCCCTTACTTTCTATCTTAGTAACACCTATAAGAAAGGCAAGGACTAGGTAAATAGGGATAAATGACTTGCCTAAGGTCACACAGCTGGGAAGGGTCTGAGGCCAAATTTGAGCCCAGGTCCTCAGCTCCAGGCATGGCACTGTATCCAGCTGCACCCCTCCCCCTCCTTTCTACTTGAGTTTGGCATTGATGCTCTACATATTCAAGGCCAATATGTAGTCATGGGTTTTATTCCATCAAATTTTAGAGCAAAGCACCTGTGAGGTCAAATTAAACCCTTCATTTGGGTCTTGAGTTCCTCTTGCTTGTTGCTTAGACTTTCATGGGCTTTATTAATGGTTCCTTTCTTGGATGTGTCTTCTGGGAACTTCTGGGCACACCAATTACTATTCCTTATCTTAATGCAACTGCTCCACAGCATCAGCTTGGATGGATATGAGCAGTGCTCGCCCTCCCCACGCCTTCTATTTCAATGCCCTTTTGATTACAAGGTACTGACAAATCTACTCCTACTTGCCTTTGTTAGTCCACTCCATCCCTGGCCACGAGTTGATCATTCCTCCACTTTAAGTCATGAGATAATGTATGTTAAGCACTCTGTAAACCTCAGAGTGCTGTATAAATGAGAGCTATGGCTATTTTTATCATAATGGTAGATGGAGAAAAGGTAGCACAGCGTAACTCTTACACTGTTTCTGTTTGCAGTGTCAAGGACAGTCATCTTCTGACTGGGAAAAAGAGAAATGAGTATGAAGAGAACTAAAACCTGAAATAAGGCAGATGAAGTAAGAGAAGACTTCACTGGGCTTGACGGGTTCAGGCCCAAATGAACCAGAATCAGAGGTAATGAAAGAATTGTTGAATGTCACTGCTAATTAACTGTGGTCTCTGGCAGACCATAGAGACGGGGAGAGGCGCCTCAGGACTGAGAAGTAAAGGCAGGGGGGAGTAGGGAGGATGGAGAGGAAGGAGAGAATAGCATCCACAAACTATAGTCCAGTGGGCTTGGAAAATTCTAGAATGTATCTAGAAAAAGAGCAGAGAATTAGCACAGACTCACTGAGAAGAAATCACTGCCAGATTAGCCTCATTTCCTTTTTCTGGACAGGATTACTATGCTGCTAGTTTTAGAGGAAAATAGTAGTTGTAGCTTACTTCAATTTTAGTAGGGAGATCTGATAAAATTTCCCAAACTATTCCTGTGGGTGAATGGAAAGATGTGGGCTAAACAACAGTAGAGAGAAAGGTCCATTCGATTCAGACTAAATGACCAGATCCATTTAGAGGTGGCTATAGAAGGCTCAATGGATAAAGTCTTGGGGAGACCTGAATTTCGATCTAGCCGCAGACACTTCCTAGCTGGGTAACCTTGGCCAAGTCACTTAACCTCTAATTTCTTCCATTTCCTCAACTGTAAAATTAGCATTAGCATCATAATAGTGCCTGCACCTTCCAGGGTTGGTGGGAGGGTCATATGAGATGGCAAAGCACCTACCATTGTGGATGACACAGAGTAGCCACTCTATAAATGCTTATCATGATGATTATCCAAAGAGCAGTTAATAATGGCTCGATCCTAACATGGTAGGTCTCTAGTGGAGTGCCCCAGTAATCTATACTTGACTTCATGCCATTTAACATGTGTACCAATGACTTGGATAAAGGAATAGAATGCCATGCATTTCAAATCTGCACATGGCCCAAAGCTACAAGCCAGACAACACCCAACAAATCCGTCCAGGCTAACATACTGGCTCAAGTCCAATAAGATGATTTGTGAGGATAGAAGGGTAGGGAAGAGAGTTTCTAGATCTGCAATGGGGTTAAAGGACTTGCTTTGAGGACACTCTTTACCAGTGTAGAGCGGCAACTACTCCACAATCACTGGACTTAGAGAATTGTTTGGGAGCACCAAGAGATTAAGGTGACTTGCTAAGGACAACACAGTCATTATGTCTCATAGGCAGGGTTTGAATACGGGCCTTCCTGAGCCTGAAGCCACCTCTCTATCCATTAGGCTACATTGAAATTTAGTAGAAATAAATGGAAAGTTACACATTTGGATTTTTAAAATTCTCCAGAGTGAGAGAGGCAGTTCTCTATGAAGAATATGGCTGACCCTTCTCAGGATTTACTGTAAAGGGGATATATTTATTTGTGCTCAGTTATGGGTTGGATTAGATGACTTCTGAGGCTCTTTTCTGTCCTAAAATCCCAGCAGTCTTTGGTAAATGTTCCCCACCTCCTTCAGAGAGCCTCCCCAGTTAGGTAGCCTAGGGATCACTCTCTAACCACCCAATAAGGGGAAAAGAAAGGCAAAAGGCAAACAGAAAACAAAAGATGATCTACCCCCAAGTTCTTCCTTACTGTAGGTGACATCAGTCACTCATCCTGAGGGGGTGACCTGCTCAAATTCACATAAGCAAATTCGTGGCTAAGTTGGAACCAGGACTCTGGATTTGACATCCATTTACTGCTTTTATTATGCTGAACCCATCATTTCATACATGAGGGCACTCGGGCTCCATTTTAAAAGCTTAAAAACAGAAGATAGGAAGTGTGCCTGTCTGAAGCCCATATGTATGGGCCCCCAGGGTAGAGACATCTCAGGGGCACCGGGTCCATGGAAGACAGCCCAGAGCTGGTCAAGAATGTCTGCTGAAGCCAAGCCCTCCCAAATGATCAACAACCATATGAAAAATGCTCTCCAAAGCGTGGATAATAAGAGGAACACAAATTAAAACCATTCTTAAGTCTTGGTTCACCCATCAAATTGGCAAGGACAATAAAAGATAGAAACAGTTGATGCTGGAGGGCGATGGGAAGACAAGCACACAAATACATTGTTATTTAAGGATACACGACTAAGCCCCAAGAGATCAAAGAAAGAGGAAAAAGACCCAAATATATTGGACAAAAACATATTGGACAAAAATATTTATCGCTCTTTTTGTAGTGGCAAAGAACTGGAAACAAAGGGGGTACCTCCATCAATTGGTGAATGGCTGAACAAGTTATGGTATATGAATGTCATAGGAAACAAGAATAGGAACAGTTTCAGAGAAAGCTGGCAAGGAAGGGTTCGTCAGTAGACTGGGAAATGACTTTGGCATTAAAAAAAAAAGGCAATCCAAAAAATCTACAAACAACGAAACAATACAACCAAGAATCTCGGTCCTACAAAGCTCCCCGATGGTCTTGTCCTTGGGGAACAAGGTTCCTCTCTGGACCCCAAGGGAGGCTCAAGTCACCAAGCACAAGGACGAGCCTGGGCCCAGATCTCTGTAAAGAGAAAACCTGAGTTTCTAGCTAAACTGCATCTGGGAGCACGACAGTGGTCATATTTTATGGGCAACTGTAAAGACTTGCAGTCTTGTGGGCGAGATATCTTTTATCGTGGCTGTTTATTTTATAGCTTTAATAAGGGATTTCTAGGAGTGTGTTTGAAGAGTGGTTTACAGTGCTAATTAGTCCAAATGACAGCAGATGGGGTGCTGTTCCCCGCAGGGCATTCCAACTGGGGTGTAAGCTTACCCTCCTCCGGACCACAGGGGACCCTGCAGAACCTAGAGGGTGTCGGGGCTGGGGGACCCTAGACAAAGAGCCCTGGAGAGGATCTTCGGGACCAGCCGGTCCAGCCTCCTTTGATTTACAGGGGAGGAAGACAAGGCTCAGAGTGAGTGATGCAAGCGCTATCCGTAAGGGATGAGGACTCGGCTCACTTACGTGTTGCTTCCCCAACCGTCTCCCCCCCACAGCTTTCCTGGTTTCTTTCAAGACTTGAAATCCCACCCTCTTCTGCAGGCCTTTCCCCAGCCCCCTCACTGCTAATGCCTTCTCCCCATTAGAATCTGAGCTCCCCGAGGGCAGGGCCTGTGGCTGGCTTCTGCCCTTTCTGGCACATAGTGAGTGACCAACAACTGTTCCTTGATTGACCGCTCCCCAGGCTCCTTCTATTCGCCCCTCCATCCTGGCCTTTATTCTTGGGGGGAGGAGGAGGAGGTGGACGCCAGGCCTCTGCAGCCCCAAATCTAAGCACCAATCATTCCTACTCCTCCCACCCCCTTCCACCATGCGGCAGGTGCTACGTGTTGGTGCGGGTTTTCCGTTCCCAGACCCTGCCCTGGTTGAGCTCCTTCCCCTCTAGGAGGCTGTTCTACGTCTCTTTCACTGCGCCCCACGGCCGGCGGGGCCCCGAGAGCGCCGGCCTTGCCCTCTAGCGCTCCTCCTCTGATACCAGGACTCGGCTGGCCAGGGCTTTGTCGCCATGGACACACACAGCTCCCTGGAGGCTCCAGCATCACACAGAGTGGCCAGGCCTGCTGCAGTGACAGCAGGAACCCCTCGCTTGGGCTGCGGCGGCGGCTGACCGTCTTTTCATGAGGGCTACAAGGGTGGCCCCAGACTCCTGAGAACCTTCCTCTAAGGACAGGAAATGTTCAGAGCAAGCCCTGAATCCCAGAATCCCACCCTTGGGAGGGACCGCGGGGGAAGACTAGACTCCTTCTACTCCCTTCCCCGGCGATCTGGCCCTGCACCGTCCCACGGTCCTCCTGTGGCAGGACCCGGAGACTCCTGGCCGCGCTGGCTGCCCTGCTCTGGGCATCCCTACAGGCCGTCCCCCGAGGCCCGGGGCAGTGCACAAGGCTCCGACCTCGGCCGCCTACCTCGTCCTTGTACTTGGTGATGTACGAGTAGATCTCGTGCAGGGCACTCATGCTGTTGAACTGGCTGAGGTGGAGCCGCGACTGCTCCGCCAGGTAGGCGCTCATGTCCTGGTCGCTGATGGCGGGCATCTTGGCGATGTCGGAGTAGTACCTGTGGGGAGGCACGAGGCTCAGTCTGAAGTCATCCAGCTCCCGGGGGCCAAGGAGGAGTCTGAGCCCACCGTCTGAACTGTGTTGTCCCTGTCCCCGGGGATCGCAGCACTGAGACGAGATGAGTCCCCCTAGAAGGGTTTGCGTGATTTGCCCACCGTGGTGCAGTTGATAAGAGCAGTGTTAGGAAGACCTGAGTTCAAATCCAGCCTCAGACACTTCCTATCTATATGACTCTGGGCAAGTCACTTAACCTCTGTCTGCCCGACTTTCCTCAACTGTAAAAATAGGGATAATAATAGCACTTACCTTGTGGGGTCTTTTTAAGCTTCAAATGAGACTGAGCAGTGTCTAGGTAGTAGGAACCTTATCAATGCTCATTCCCTCCCTCCTCTCTCCTAGGAGCCTATGGGGTAAAAACTGAGGCTAACTAAGCCAAGGGAACAACTGCTGAATGGATGAGACTTGGTGGAGTTAGTCTGTCTGTCTGTCTGTCTGTCTGTCTGTCTCTGTCTCTCTGTCTCTCCTGGGCGTCATAAAGTCCAAATAAGGCAGGAGAGGCTGGCCAACCCAGCCGAGCTCGGCTCTACAGAATGAGACGGTCCATGACCTGGTGTTCATGGGGATGGGCAAATCTGTGAACCACCCAGATGCCGGGTTGCTTTCTCGTATGTACCTATAGCTTTACTATCCCCAGATTTCCTCCTTTCCCTTAGAACTAAACCCTGCAGAAAGCACAGCAGAGGGCAAAGCCAGGGCGGAGGCTCTGGGGTGGCATCAGGGATGCCAGACTCTCGCACAGCCTTAGAAGGATCCGAGGTAGAGTAAGCAGGTGCTTTAGCCCTTTAAGTCATGGACTGTGATAGGTAGGGGTTTTGGAAAGGAACCCAGGACCGGACCCAGGAAAAGAACCTATCTCATTTTCTTCGGTACCTGGGAGTCCCCGGCTGCCTCTTAAAGGAGCTGCGCCTCCTTGTTCCAGAAGCTCTGCTTTAGAAGGGCACGTTTAAGGAAAGCATAAGCCTTGGTGTGCTTTTTGATATCCTCTGAGCCACCTTCCTCTAAGGACAAATTCTTGGCTCCCTTGCTGCAGAGGGAGCCCCCTTCTTGACAAGTGGGACCAGCAGGAAAACCCTGCCTCAGCCTCCCATAGCCCAGGGGCAGAAAGCTCAGCTCTGTGCTCTCCTGAGAACTGGTTTTAGGGAACTCTAGGATATAGGAACAAAGGCAGCAGCTTCGCCGTTCCTGCTCCCCCCCCCCACCACCACAGCAGGTGACATCATGATTCCGGGGCCACCCTAAAGCCGTAGCAGGTTAATGGGACAAGTCCTCCACCTGAGAGAGAAGACCAAGAGGCTCCGAGGAAAAGTGGGTGCTATAGTAACCCATCAGTCAGCAGAAATGGAAACCTGACTAGTCACTCTTCCCTCCCGTACTCTCGACCCTCACATTCAGGTAACCCCACAACGTGCCCCTAAGAGGTGTCGGGAACACCATGCCCAAAGCAGGCACCATCGTGCTGGGAAACAACCCGGAGGAAAGCGTGTGTCTGCATGACTGTGACCCACAAGCACACAGGCTGGACCCAGGCGGCCTCTCACACCATGCTGCACTCCACCACGGTGTACACACACACACACACACACACACAAGCTCCAGGCTCCAAAGCTTCCCCATGAAGCTTCCGCTCCCAGGCCCCAGGGACCAGGGGACCCAGCAGGGGATGGGGCCCACGCTGGGGGCGCCACGTCATCACGCCCCGGGATCCCCCAGACAAGAGGCGGCGAGGCTCACCTCTCCACCCAGCTTTTGTAGTTGGGGATGTCCTTGGCGTACAGCAGCTTGTTGGAGGGCGAGTCCTTGCCCAGCTTGTGCTCAGAGGTGGAACAGGAGTCCATGAATGTCTGGGCCACCACAGACAGGCAGGCGTCCGTGATGCTGTTCTTGTGGATGTCAAACACAAACTGCGGGTTCTTGATCACGTTCACCCAAAAGCGCAGAGGTAGGCTGAGGAGGGCAGGTCCCGAGGCAGCAGGAGCGGAGGAAGGAGAGAGAGACACAGGTGAGTGTGGCGAAGGGAGGCCACACACGTGGCATCTCCATCGGACCCAGCACTAAGTGAATGAAACACATACGGAGAGACAACAGACCGCAGAAGGCGAGAGCTGAAAGGGGCAGCAGAGCAAAGTCTGGGTCAGCACCCCAACCCTTAGGGCCAAGAGAGCCATCAGAACAGAATGTTCCAACCTTGATCTAGGATAAAGGGAGGCAGGCCACTCGCCCCCTGCCACAGCGGGATGTCCTGAAAAGGAAGTCAGACAGGGGCTGAGGACACGGACCAAGGCGCTCTGAACCCTGTGTTTGCTCTTATGGTCTGCCTTGGTAGAGAAGGCCAGGTGAGCCCTGGGAGTCCCCCTGCGGGAAGGGGCCAGGTTTCCCGTCAGAGCCACCTGCAGGCTTGGCTCTGCCCACGCTCTGGGAGACTGGTCCTGACTCAGAGGAGAAGGCAGATGGGGATCTAGGCTTGGAGCATCTTCTAGGCTCTTGAGGGAGTTCAGAGAGCGTGGAGCTTCTCATTTTGTAGGGAAGGAAACAAAGAGCCAGGGAGGGCAAGGGCCCAAGGTCACCCCAAGACTGCGCCTCTGCCTGAAAGCAGGAGAGTGTCCATGTGCGGACCTGGACTCAGAAGACACTGCTTCTGACATTTGCTTCAGACAACCAGGGCATGTCACTATCTAGCTGCTAAGCCCCCGCATGTCTTCACCTGGTGCTTGAACTACCGAACGTACAGGGTGGTTTTCAAAAAGCCCTTTGCAACCCCCAAGTTCTGGAGAAATGGGCCTGCTCATTGTCATCCGTGCCTGCCATTCTTCTGCCCAGGGCCCCCAGGTCTGCTTTTGCTGCTGGGGCCCAGGGTCTGTTCCACATTTTGACCCTTGTTATGCTGGCCGATGACCCCGTAAGTCCCAGGCTCCTCATTTGGGGTTGTGATCTCTGATGGGTGGTATTCTGGATTTAATGTCCTTTTGTGCCTTTGGGGGGCAACCTAGATGTGTCCTCTGGCTTGCCTGTCTCCCCTAACTGATCTCACTGAATCCTCAACATTGACCGTGCCCCACCTTGGTCATTCTTGTCTTGTTATTGCTAATGTCCTGGAATAACAGTAACTACTGATTTGAATTCTGGAAACCCCAACTTTGCCCCTGTGCCTTGGAAATTTGCCTGTAGTCTTAAACTGACCTTGCCTTAGACTGAACAAGGGATCACCAAACATCTATTGTCTATTAAGTGTCCTGAATAGGAGTGCCAGAAATCCTCAAATGCTCAATCACCCTTTTGGTCCTAGAAGTTTCCCCCACTGTATCAGAGACCTTCCCAAGAAGACCAGCACCAGGGCAAAACCCACCCTTTTAGTAGACCACCCCAGCCTCTGGCTATGGCCTCTTTCAGTGTATGTTTACTGTACTTAATTCCCCCAAAGGTATATGTTCTATTGTTCTTTGGAGAATCATCTAGCATGAGATGCTGTCCCCGGAGCCCTAGAGTTTTGACTTTGTGTGGCATTTAGCGCTGGACTCTGTGTGGTGGCCGATTATTAAGGTCTTGTCTTTTCCCAATTAGAGATTTGGTTTTATGACTACTTTAGTGGTTCTGTGTTTTTCCAAGTTGACATTACTTAAGAAATCTCTGCCTCCATGAAGCCTTACTGGACGGCAGACCACAATGACGTCTCCTTCCTCAACAGTCCTAGGACACTTACTGATCCATTCACTCATTAGATTCTTACCATATACAAGCTATCATAATTCTTTAGATGGTTTGAACACTCTGTAAACACTGGCTTAGAAGACAGGAAACTTGGCTTTTAATCTTGGTACTGTCAAGAACTAGCCTTGTGATATTCATCAAGCAAAGTCAACTTCTGTGCCTCAGTCTCCCCATATGCAAAACGGAGAGGTTTATGAAATGTTTTATACAGTCTCTTCCAGGGGGATATGTTAACAGAGAAGAAAGAAGGGATGGACTTAAAGTCAAAAGACCTGAGGGTGAGCCTGGCTCTGCTTCCTACTAGGTGAACCGGAACAACTCACTTCTCTGAGGCTCGGTTTCCTCTTCTATAAAATGGACATAATAGATATCCTGTCCAATTCATAAGGTTGCTTTAAAGATCAAATGAGATGGTGGGTGTGTGGAGTGAGAAATTAGTGTGCCATTCTCAAGTTTTAATAATTATTAATATCATCAAAAAGTTAGTAAAAGCTGGTTCCCCACCCTCATCCTTACAAAGACTTTAAAGCCTTAAGTGAGTTTGTCTGGGAATTTGCCTGAGGCAGGAGTCCCAGGCTGGACTGGTCTTAGACCCTAAAGTACCCATGATCAAATCTTAAGTATCAATGTTAATGACCTTTTGGTCATAGAAATCTCTTCCAGTATATCAGAGGCTTCTTCCAAGTAGTCAAGCCCAATGGCTTGACATCAGTCCCACCCAGACAATCCAGGCCTGACTTCTTCCTCTCTTTGTATAATATTCCTGTTCTTTGATTTCTGGATCTAAATCTTTGTCTCCAACCCTTGACCATTTCTTTAAAATGCAAATTTGTTTAAGTGTACCCACAGTAAAGCTATTCTCCAATTTCCTGAAGATGTTAATTTGCTAGAATATGTAAAGTCACTGTAAAGCCATTCAACATTAGGGCTCCAACCTCTTGAAACATTAATTCTAGTTGGGAGGGTCTCGGGAAAAACCAGTGGATATTTTTGGTATCAGAATGTATCTGAGTCAGTCTGTCTGTGCCTGGTAGCCTGGTACCTCAGAGGCAGACATGGCCAGATCTCTCTCTCTAACTCTTTGGAGGCATCTGTCTTGGGCCAATGACTTGAGACGGTGCCCTCACATTTCTCTCTCTCAATAAAGCATTATATTTTAAGTGATGGATTTCTCCAGGCATGTTGTTTAATAGTGGTTAAAGAGGGTGAACCTTGGAATTTTCAAGGTCCCCTCAATTTCCATTCCACACAATGGGTATAAGGTGCTTTGTACAGAGTCAAACGGCATTGAAATGTGAGTTAATATGAAAATATTAATTTTAATAACTAATATTCTCTGAAACTATGCTATCTTAGAGCAGCTACAGCATAAGCAACTCCAGGGCAAGGAATGTTTCTTATATAGGCAGATTCTGAATTTATGGTTGGTTATGTTCTTGAAAAACGTGCAATAAGCTGAAATAATGGAATTTGAATCTGATTTTTTTGAAGAAACAATATATACACTGAATAGAGTTTTATGACTAACCAAGAATCTAATGTCCGAAATGGGGAAAGAAGGCAGGCAGGAAGGAAGGCACAAAGGCAGGGAGGAAGGAAGGGAGGGAGAGAGGAAGGATCTCCTTGTTAATCAGTTACAAGGCAGTAAGTTTTGATGGAAACAGCACTTCCAAGGGTCTCAGCTCAAATCCCAGCTACTACCTATCCACATAATGTTGAGCAATCTCACTTTCCCCATCTGCAAAATAGAAGTGAACAATATGATCTCTAAGGCCCCTTTCAGCTCTAAACCCGATGCCCTAATACACTAATGCAAGGTACTAGTATATAAATTAATGTGACCAAGCAGGGCAATGAAAGACTGGCTGATCACATCTAAGGATATTTAAGAGCTCTCAGGAGAGGCCTTGTGCCTGAGGCCAAGGAGCTGGGGGGCCCCTGAGAGTGGGGCTTTGGAAGGCAGAGGGAGGACTCCTCATCCTGAAGCCTAAAGAATTGCTTATTTTTAGCCACAGTGTATGAGGAAGCCAAGTGACTGGGTGATGTAGTTGTACCCTGACTGTCTAAAGTGTGGGAAGTAATAACATGAGTGTTATTAATAACATGGGCAAAGAGGTGTTAGTAATAACATGGGTAGAAAGGTGTGAGTGTGAATCGCTATAAATGAAATCACTCTAAGCCAAGGACTGCCTCTATTGCTCTGAATTCCCACAGGGCCTCTTGGTTGACTCCTAAATCCTTGGGGAGAAACTGTGAAGTGACTAGGGGAGGGAGGGAGGAGGAAGAAGAGAGAAACAAGTGAGAAAGAGGGGGTGAGGAAAAGGAGAGAATAAGAGAGGGAAAGGAGGGAGAGGGAGAGACAGAGAGACAGAGAGACAGAGACAGGCAGGCCAGTCCACTAGATGATGCCAAATAAACATAGTACAGTGAAAAGAACACTGAACCTGGATTTGGATCCCCTCTGACAGCTGTCACACAGGAGCATGAGACTCCCTATAATACCTCACAGGCTGTTATGAAGAGCAATAAAACATGTAATGTGACCTGCAAACCTTCAGTTGTCACATCAATGTCAATCACAGTAGTAGACCTGGGTTCAAGGCCTGTGTGGTCTGTACCTTGGTTTCCCCATACATACAGAGTTACTCCTCCTGCAATGGAAGAGTTCGAACCCTAGGTTTGAGCCCAGTTCAGCTACTGGCTGGTGGTGGTGTGGCCATGGGTAGCTTGTTTGACTTCTCTGGGCCTCATCTGAAATCGAGGAGGTTGGACTATATGACCCCCAAGGCCTCTTCTAGCTCTGACATTATGGTTATACAATTCTTGTCATTCTATACTATAGCACCCCATTCAGGCACCCCCATCATTCCCCTAGTCTAAGACCCTGATGGTAAATGGACCATCCACCCTTCCTTTGCTTCTTGCCTCCTATTCTTATTTAGAGATCCTTTCTGGGCCCTCAGACCCATTCCCAACACCTATTAGGTCCTATTCTAAGTCTAGCTATAGTTTTTTCGAGGGACAGGGGGAAACAGGAACTGAGGGAGAATGAAAAGGGAGAAGGTTTCACAGAAATCTTTTAAAATCTTATAAATGGATAATTATATCTCTTTCTTTTCCAAATATAGCCTTTCCCTCTCCCCTACCCAGGAAGCTATCCCTTGAAATAAAGACTTATAAAAGAGGGGACAAAAAGAAAAATCAACCTATAAAAATCATGTTAGACCATTAAACTGTATAGGCAAGATTCTTCACCTCTTGTGTCCCACTCTGCAAACAAGTTGCTCCATCTACTTTGGATAAAATCTGTTAGAAGGGGGCTAAGGCTCATGTCTCTCTTATGCCCAGTGTCTCAGTTCTCTCGTCTGTAAAAAGAGGGTGATGACACTGGTCTATTTGGAAGGGGGGCTGTGGGAATTCATTGAATTATGATGGTAAAATGTGTTGAGAGGTAGCATGGGCTAAAGGACAGAGAATGAGTCTCTGAGGTTAGCAGGAAAAGCTGGCTTCAGGAGACAAAATGGAGCAAGGGTCAGGGCTTTGTTTAGTTAGTGACAAAATATTCAAATGCTGCTTCTGCCACTTACTACCTACTTGGCTGACTCTGGGCAAATCCCTGAGACCAAGACCTCTTCTTCAAAATGAGGTGGCTAGACTTACTCTCTAAGGTACCCCAAATCCATGATGACCTCTGATCCTAATTAGGTTCCCCCAGTGACACTCTAGGAAAGTCACTTAACCTCTGGGACCCACTCCAGGCAACTCCTAGCCTAGACTCCAAGTCCTAACCTACCTGCAGACATACATTGGAGGAAGGCTTTTCTCAATCCTAATGAAATTGCAGGTAAAATAAAATAAAATAAATTAAAACAAAGCCACACATAGATATGGAAAAATAGAAGCGGCTGATATGATAGAGGGGAAAGTAATGGTCTAAAGGCCCGAGTTCAAGTCTAAACCTGCTGTCACTACTTGGATGACCTTGAGGAAAGTCATCTGTAAAATAAAGGTGGGGGTAGAAGTAGGATGAAAAGACTTCTAAGATCTCTTCTGTCACTACATATACACACACTCAAAGTCAAATCCACAGGCATCTAGAGACCTTCAAAGACCCTCTGAGATCGGCTCATGGATACACACCTAGGGCAGGTGGCATATTACATTCTCAAGGGCCAAGGGCAACAACTACAGCAGATACAGACTGCATTACTGAGGTCAACTGGGACAGATGACAGTCAATCTATAAATAATAACAAAGAAAAATCCTCCCATTTCTGTATCACTGATCTCCAAGGAGCTCAGCCTTATATGGAATACATGAGTTATTCTAAAAGGCCTGTGCTAGAGGAAGATGCCTCTGAATTAAGTGGGGTATTTGGGAATACAGACCCCAATGTAGAACCCAGATGTCTAGACCCCTAACTAGAGGCCTGATTCCAGGGCCAGCCTTATACTAGAAAGGAAGAGAGATGCCTAAATGGTGGGACCAGAGGCACATGAGCCAACCTGATTGCAAAATATTTCTTCCAATAAATGGTTGAAATGATACCATTATAGATTCATGTCTCTGGAGAATGTCAAAGCTTGGAAGGGATCTTAAGAATATCAAGTGTTAGAGACTACATAAGAGATCTTAGAAAACGGAATGTTAGAACTAGAACCTAAGGACAAAGAATGTTGGAGCAGGAAGGCACCTCAGCACTTAGAATGATTAGGAGGTAGAAAGGACCTCAAAAAGTAGATAGACAGATGGATGGATAGATGGATATAGATAGATAGACAGATATAGATCGATAAAGATATGTGGAGACAGTTATAGACATAGATGATAGAGATCACAGTATAGACAAAGATCTAGATATAGGGATAACCCTAATACAAAACAGAATGTGACTAGTACCATGAGAAAGAGAGAAAAGGTGCAATACGGGGTTCAGGAGAAGGATAGATCATTTCTAAGTGGGAATATGAGGGAAGACTTCCCGAAGGAGGAAGCATGTGGGTTGCACACAGGTTATGGGAAGGACATTTCATTCTCCAGAACTCTGCTCCCCTCTCGCTTCCCAGAAACAGAGGCTGAAGATATGAGGGGCATATCCCCTTCCATGCCAGTCACAAAGACTCATAGAACAATCAACAGAACAAGATGTTAGCAACACTTCGAAGGTTAGGAAGTTGGTCTTCTAACCACCACCTCTTCAGGGTATTGCTTCACTCAGCAAAGGAGGCATCAGATTAATTCCTCACATCGAGGTGTTTGGGGATATTTGAGTCACAGAGGAGACCTAGTAGGGGTGAAGTTGTGCCATTTGCCTCTGAATGGCTGTGTGGCCATAACTAAGTAGTTTCCTTTCATCTGTAGGATAAGCAGGATGACTTCTGAGGTCCCTTCTGTCTCTTAACCATTCCAATTTTGGAGGTATCTTCCAGCACTGTCATTCTTTGTTCTAAGGTCCCTTCCAGCTCCAAGATTATATTTCTATCAACAGATCTAGACACAATCCCTAGACCAGACTGCAACCTCCTCCAGAGCAGAAACCATGCCTGACTGATCTTGAATCTCCACAAGAACCCAACATAGTCCTCCACACCCAAGAGATATTTATAACAGAGTGAGCAGACAAAAGGGTGAAAAGTAGCAGAAAGAGCTTAGGACTAGGAGTTAGAAAGACCTGAGTTCAAAGTCAGCCTCTGACACTTATGAGCAGTGTGACATTGGAGAAGTCAATTAACTTCTGTAGGTCTCAGTTTCCTCACCTGTAAAATAAAGGGATTGGACTTGATGATGACTTTCAAGGTCCCTTCCAGTTCTTCCCATGTATCTAAGAGCCAGGACTGTATCAGGATAAGATAATGAGCTCAAACATACACACGTGCATGTAAATTCTCTCTCTCTCTCTCTCTCTCTCTCTCTCTCTCTCTCTCTCTCTCTCTCTCTCTCTCTCTCTAAGGCTCCATCAGTGAGAGAAATTGCCTCCATTTTTGTGCAGGCTGGATAAGAATTAGTGGAGAGAAGGCATTAGTATACACAGAGACTGTTATCTTGGGGCCCTGATGAATGGGGCTGGTTTGATTCCCCTCTATCCCTTCCCACTGCCTCCCCTGACTTCAAAACATAAGGGAGAGTGATGAATCAGCTACGACTGCTCCAGATACTCATGTCTGCATTTAGAGGTGCCCCCCTGCCCTGTTCCTGGTACTGGCTGTATGGTTGTCTGAATCCCATTTGGCCCTCTCTTTACAAGTGGTAGGCATGGGGACAGGCCCTCCATCAAGGAGAAGATTGAAGGGGAGGTGGGAGGAATAGCAAGAAGCATCAAAGAGATAGAAAAGCCCAGCCACATACAATGAAAGCATTTCGAATGAACTCCCCTTCTAAATCTCAGAAACTTAGACCTAAGTCCTGGGGGGTGGGGGTAGGTTGACTGTGCAGGGCCTCCGATGAGTCTGCCTTTTGGGCTCCATCATGGCATGAGGTTGATCTTGGCCTAGTCCCCTCCCTAATCTTCCCCTTTCCCAACAAGGTTAGTGTTGTTTTATAAGTGAACAGTACAAAAAGAGGATTGGGAGAAGGGAGGTTAAGAGAGAACATAACATCCCCAGTTCTGCCCCACAGAGACAAAGCCTGGCCCTGGATGGTGAGACAACTGTTGCTCACCCTCTTCCTGACCTCCATTCTACTGAGTTCCTTTCTTGGTACCCTTAGAACTTAGCACAGTGTCCAGCACAAAGGAGACACTTCATAAATGTTTCAGAGAAGCTGGGAACCAACCACAGAACAGTAAGATGAGTAGAAAGATGAGCCCCAAAAAGCAGGAGGGGGATACCCCTTGTGGGCTGGGATTATCCACACCCACTACTAGGTGAAAGTGCTCTTTCTCCAAGATTACCAACAATATTGTAACTGCCAAACCCAAAGGGCTTTTCTCAGACTTCATCATCCTTGATTCTCCCCAGGGAATCTCACACAGGGGACCAGCACCCTCTCCTCCTCTGTGGGTTTTGGCAACTTCTCTCTCCTGGTTCTCCTCCTATCTGTGTGACCATTCCTTCTCAGTGTCCTTGGCTAGATCTTCATCATTCTGTTCCCCAAAAAGGGGTATGTTCCAAGGCTCTGTCCTGGACCCTCCATTCTTCCCACTCTATCCTCTCTCTCTTAATTCCTTCATCAGCATCCAGGGGTTTGGTTATCATCTCTTTGCTGATGACTTGCAAATCTACCTATATAAAAGCACACTATCACTCCTGACCTCCAATCCTGTATCTCCAACCACTCACTGGCTATGTCCACATGGAGGTCCCATAGGCATCTCAAGCTCAACATGCTCAAAACAGAACTCATATCCTTCCTCCCAAACTTCCCTATTTCTGTGGAAGATACCACCATTCTTCTAACCACAAGGCTCATGGCCAGAGACTTGTGCTTGGCATGGGATCTCACCCATACATCTCCTTTTTTCCTTTCTCAATAGTCAATCCTTGTTCAGACTTGAACCCCCCTTCCCCATGGTTCTAGACTGTTCCAATAGCCTTCTAATTAAGTGATCACTTTGCCTCCAGTCACTCCCCCCTGCGATCACAAAGCAGACAAATATTCTATGGTACTCCCTGTCCCAGAAACTTGGATAGTTCCCTATTGCCTCTGGGATCAAAAACAAAAAGAGTTTTCCCCAATCTGGCTCTCACTATCTTCCTAGACTGATTTCATATTACTCCTCCACCTGAACCCTCTGCTCTAGCCCACCTTCAAGTCGTTCTACAAACACAACCAAGCTTAACATGTTTTCATTCTCCCTTGTTCCTCTAGAAATCCTTCACTCCTTTGAGGACTTTTCCAATCTCCACAGGTAGTGCTTTTGGAACCAACTTCTGTGCCTGCAAATTACTTTCCATGTTTGTATTTACTTTGCATATATATATTTTTACATTTTGCTCTCTGGGTACATGTGGCTTTTCTACCCTTGAGGAAAAGGTTGCTTCCATTTGGCTTCTGGATGCCCAGCTCCAGGCATAGTGCTTAGAATACAGCAGGTACTCAAAAATGCTTTTGAAAGAGTGGAAAGAACCCTGGACTCAGGAGTCTGTCCCAGACCTGGTTCCACCACTCACTTAGCATGAGCCCCTGGGAATGTGGGGAAAAAAAACAAACCAAACCATAGTATTTCAGAATAGGAAAGAACTTTAGAGATCATCTGTTGCAATCCCTTCATTTTACAGGAGAGAGAGGGATAGAAGATGGGAATAAACATTTACTAAGAACTACTAAATGCCAATCTTTGGCTGCAATCCAGAAACCCTACTCAGTCTTCAAAGGGACGGCTTCACGAAGCCTTCTCTGAGTCCCACCAGCCGAAGGAGACCTTGGCCTCCCTCTTCTGTCCTCTTATCACGCTTGGTTCTCATACTTCTTATGACACTTTCTAACAACCATTCCTTACGTTGTGGCTTTGGTTCATAAAGCTTTTTCACACGTACTCCTGAGATGAACCCTCACTTCAAACATCCTGTCTTATGGCACAGTTACTTGTCCACATGTCTTATCTCTTACTAGACTATAAACATTCAGATGGTATTGATCATGCATTATTCATTGCTGCCTCTCTCATAAACATAGGATGAATAAAGAATAGGTGCTTAATAAATGTCTATGAAGGAATGAATGAGTAGACCAAGGGGCATTCAGAGGGAGATACAGAAAGATGTGACACAAAGAGTTTATTAGCTACAGAATCTCATCACATAGCTCACAGGCAAATCATAGGTGCTGCTAGGCACAGACGAGGTACTCAATAAATGTCTGCAAATGAGTGGATGAATGAATGTAGTTCAAGGGACATTTAGAGGAACATAATAATGGAAATAATACACAGAGGATGGGAACTATGGAATCCTCTCACAAAGCTCATTTGCTGCTGAGGCAGCTAGGTAGCATGGTGGGAAGAGGGCTGGTCCTGGAGTTAAGAAGACTCAGGGGTAGCTAGGTGGCTCAGTAGATTGAGAGCCAGGACAGAACCCAGAGACAGCAGATCCTGGGTTCAAATATGGCCTTAGACTCTTCCTAGCTGTGTGTCCTTGAATAAGTCACTTAACCTCAACTGTCTCTAGCCCTTAGGCTCTTTTGCCTTGGAACTAATATTTAGTATAGATTTTAGGACAGAAAGTATGGGTTTAAAAAAAAAAGACATGAGTTCCACTCTGGCTGCTGACACTTCCTATCTGTGTGATGCTGTGCTGTCTGCTTTAGTTTCCTCATCTGTAAAATGGGGATATTAATAGCTCCAACCTCCCAGGGTTTTTGTAAGGATCAAAGAAGGTAATATTTGTAAAGCACTTGACAAACTTTAAAGCCCTATATAAATGTTAGCTATTACTTAAAAACATACACAGAGACAGACACAAAACAGGTACTCAAAAATGTCAGTGAAGAAATTAAGGATAATTCAGGACACTGAGAATCCTGTCATGGAAGGTCTCCTAGGATTAAATGTCATGACCACAGACCACCTCTTTCCCTCCTATGAAATGGTTAGGGATCAGAGGAGGCATGAGTCACAGTGGAGAGTAGCCTCCCACACCAAAAGGAGGGAGAACTTGGCAGAGCCCTAGAAAAGATCAGGACCATGGACAGACACCACAACATCTTCAGTCAGGAAGAGTCCAACAGTCAACTAGACCATCAGCTTGCCTCTGATGCCTTCAGACTGATGGATCTCCATGGCCTCCCCTTTAAAAATCTCTGGGGAAAGAGATTCTAATGCTTCCTTCAGCAGTCCATGGAATAAGTAATGAGCTAACATTCATATAGTACTTCAGAGCTAAAAAAAACCTGGCATTGATTTTCCTAAGAAATCCTAAAGCCATGGCGCTGAGACAGCCAGTGAAAGTATTATGAGCTACGCTTACAGGTGGGGAAACTGAAACTTAGCAAGGTTTGCCCAGGTTTTCAAAATTACTGAATGACAAAGTTATCACGTAGACCCTTGTTCTACTGAATCCAGGCCCAAGGCTCCTTCCACGATATGATGCTTTCTCCAGAGTAATGGAAGTTCTCCACATCTAACCCAACTCCCTCCTACCACAATACAGGCAAATGTCTGCATTTGGACTCCCGCTACCAAGGCTGGTAGAATTTCCTCCCTGGTCTGCTCTGACCTCTTCCTTGGACTGGAGCCCTCTTCCCTTCTCCTGGGCCTGCCCACATTGAACCGACTCCTCTACTTACCAGTTGCTTTTCCAGGTATGCCGAACATCATAGTCATGGATTTGGTGTTTGTCAGCTTGCTCATCCAGAAAATCAAACATGTACTTGATTGCAAGGGGGAGTGCGCTGCCCCTGTGAGCCGTGCTGAAGATGGTCTCAAAGAGGTCATCCACAAACTTCTGTAAGGTCCCCTGGAGGTGGACAGGAGAGAAAGGAAGCTCAGTCGACGGCCCAGGAAAGATTAGCTACTGCTGACAGCATGGTTAGCCAAGGCCAAAGCCAAGAGCTTGCCTCAGCTGTAGCTTTGTCAGTGGCACAGGCTGAAGTCTCGTGTTAGCTACAAAAAGAACCCTATGCCTGCCTTAGTTGCTCTCATGCACAGATGAAGGTCTGCTATGGCTGTACAACTGGATCTCTAATCCTAGACACAGGCTAAACCTTGGTCAGGTCATGCTCTTGACTCTTGGCTAACAAAGGAGCCTGGGTAAGAGACTGTGAAGTGGGGCACATAAGTCCCTCTGATGGGGGAGGCATAACTGACGATGGCTCAAGGGCACGGTTTACAGACTGTGGCTTCCCCTACCACTAGCCAGGAGGGGAAAGAGAGGGTCTGTCATCTACAGAGGCAAGCTCAGCATCCCACAGTCAAGGCCAAGCAAAATGCAGAAAATGATGTGGCTTTCTTTTGGAAGAGAAACTAGATTGGAATTTATGAACCAAAATTCTATAGTTCTACCCACAACCTTATTTGTCCCCCAAGGATGTGAGGGTGAGAATTCAGTACATGAATATCTGACCCAATCATCACTGACTACTACCTGGAGACGAGGATGGCCGAGTTCATTTTAACAACCTGGAGGTTTGCAAATGAATTTATATATATATTTCCTAGTCAACAACTATGGAAGCAAAGCAGATTTCTCAGGGAAGTTCTAAGGAATTAATAACAATCTTTCCAATATTTTCCAAAATGCTTTCATGTTTTTTGAAGAACTTTCACCTATATGTCTAAAGAAACTCAGGATGACCGCTGGAAGGGAGGAAGGGCAGAGAACCCCCACTTTACAGATCAGGATACTGAGGTCTGGAGAACTCTCTGGATATGTTTTTTCCTCTGAAAAACAAGTGAATTTGGGGAGGGGAGGCAGCTTGATGGCTCAGTGAATAGAGAACCAGGCCTAGAGAAGGAGGTCCTATGCTCAAATCTGGCCTCAGGTACTTCCTAGCTGTGTGACCTGGGCAAGTCACTTAACTTCCATTGCTAGCCTTTACTGCTCTTCTGGCTTGGAACCAAAGCTCAGTACTGATTCTAAGATGGAAAGTGAGGGTTTTAAAAACAACAATAACAAAGTAGGTTTGAACAGAGGATCTGTCAGATCTTCTTCCAGCTCTAAATGCTATAATCCTGAAGACTCAAGTAGTATTGGTATTCCATGAAGGACACAAATGAGCAGGGAACTGATCCCCTTCATTCTGAGCCTTCTAGGCTTTCAAGGAAGGAAGGGATTGAGGGAAGGATGGGGAGGAGAGAAAGAATGAAGGGAGAGGTGCAAAAAGGGAGAGAGGATGAGAAGGGAGGGAGGGAGAGAGAGAGAGATGGGGGTGGGAGAGGGAAGGGAGTGGGATAGGTGGGACTGAGCACTAACTCTAAAAACCTGGAAACAGAGAAGTCATATTAAAAAGGACAGTGTTGGATCCTGAGTAAAAGACCCTGAGTTCAAATGCATCTGTAAAATGAGAGGGAACTTGAAGCAATCACTTTCAGGATCCTTCCTGGCAGCTCTCATGAGGAAGAGGAAGGAGGGTCTTCTTTGCAGCCTCCAGAAGGCAGCAGCAGTATCGACTGGGGTGGGGGGAGGGTACTACGTTTCTAGAAAAGCCCCATCATGCAATGTGCTGCTCAATAAGGGGTGAGCTTCTGAGCCAGGCTCCTTGTCAGACAGAATGGCTGACCAAGGTCTCTTTTAGCTCAAGACTATGTTCCTGGAGGGCATGAGTCTACTCCTCTCTGCCCCTGTGGATGTTTGGCTCAAGTTCCCCTCAGGATCCGGATCCTGATTGCTGAAAGGGGAGTCAGAGGCCCTCGAGGTCAGCCCCTCACTGGACAGATGGTGGACCTGGGAGGCGGGACTGGCCTGATTTCACAGTCAGCAGAATCAGAACCAGGACTTGGAGCCAGCCATGCGAGGCTCCTCATGTTCTATCAAATGCAGAGTCTGATGGTCCCCCAAAGCTTCAGAGCAGCCCCACCCCCGATGCACAGTTCCAGGTACCTTGGTGGCCAGCAGCCGGGTCAGGTAGATCTCAGAGACCATCTTGCTTCCACGGTCGCCTTCCCGCTGGTCGAGGTGGTCGTGGTTCTTGACCAGGTGCCAGAGCTTGGTGCCGCTCTCCAGGTCTGGCGTGATCATCGGGGTGCGCGAGCGCAGGCTATCTGGGCTGCTGGCAGTCCTGAGCATACTCTCTGCAGGCCGGGCAACAGGCAGGGCATGACTGGGCCCATTCAGCCAGCTCTGCTCCCTCCCAGGCCAGGGGCCCCCACAGGCCACCCCAGAGCCTTACCCCAAGACCACGGCTCTCCTCAGAAGAATAACCTGCCTGAGGCTGGGCCCCAGTGGCTCTGAGGCACCTCATGGGCACACTCTGAGGGATCTGGGGTCTAAGCAGTGGGGGTGCCCTCCACCAGGGAAGATCGCCACCCATCTGAGCTGTCTTGTCCTGAGAGATTCCTGCCCCTGCCTTTCCCATCATGTCCCATAGAAGCGGCCCAAGGCACCAGTGACTGCCTTTGATTCTTCACCACTTCAAGGGCCCCAGAGGAGCACAAGGGCTAGGGAGGGGCCTCTGAGACCTCTGAGTGTTTCTAGTCTGTAGAATGGTCAGGTCAAGAGATCAGCGAGGAGGATGAGGAGGAAGGAGCCTCACACCACCCTGGGAAGGAGGCAGATGACTAGCCCAGGGTCACACAGCTAATAAATGTATGAGGCTGGATGAGAATTCAGTCCAGTGTTTGATCCCAGGAGCCACCTGGTCAGCTCTGAGCTTGAGGCCCACTCCACAACGATGGAGGCCTTTTACTGGTTCTCAAATGATCTCTTTCCACCTCTAAGATGGGAGAAGGATTAGGAAGAAGTGGAAGAAGTGGAAGGCGAGGACAAGAGGAGGAAGATGTCCTGACTCTGGTGGTCTAAGTTTGGATAGCACAGCAGTGCCCCCTCCATTGGGACCGGGTGGTCCCATAGCTCTGTAGCTAGCCATGGGATTTGACAAGAGTCAAAGGAGAGCCTCCAGCAGGAGCTCTATGGGCTACACTAAATACAGAAGTCAGGCATCGCCTGAGACAGTGATGGCCCAAGAGAAGCCAGCTGAAGCTTCCCCCAGAGTCTCCCCTGCTGACACCTGAGAGATCCTTCCTCTCACCATTGCCCCAGGGGACAGGCAGGCCCCTTTCATCCCTCTCCAGACATCCTGCCCAATCATAGCCTAAGTGGGCTCAGATGTGGGAACCCACCAAATAATATCCCTCCCAGGGCTGGAGACTGTGAGGGAGGTCTGGGCCCTTCTATCCACTCACCATATCTGCTGAGGGACTTTGTGAAGGTGGAGGAGTTGGAGATGTTATAGGCAGAGTTCTGCTTGGGTACCAGGGCCACGGAGGAGCCATCTGTCACCTGTGGTCAGAGGTCAAAGGTCAGGGCCCTGCTTGGGCCAGCACCTAGCCAGGAGCCCTATGGCTGGGCAGCTGGAGCTCACCACTCACCATTTCCCCTTCCCCTGCTCACAACAAGGACAAAGTCCCACCATAACTATCCCATGTGTTCTCTGGAGCTGTCCCAACTTCCTCCCTTACCCCACAGTGCCTGCTGTGACACCCCAGAGCTCACAGAGCTCTTCCCTCTACCTGGGACACCCTCCCTGGGCCTGTCTCTGCCTTCTGATAGCTTACACAGTCTTGAAGAGCCAATCTGAATGGGGCCTTTTTCACAGACTCTTCCCTAGGGCCCTGCCTCCCCAGCGGAAGCTAGATCTCTTCTGGGCTCCCACGGAGGTCTAGATGAGTCCCTTTGATGGAGCCTGAACTCTTATTTCTATTGTTGAGGCCTATACTCATGCCTTATCTCCCCCACTCTAATGTGGCTTCCCAGAGGGCAGGGCCTGGGGCTCATGAGCAACGCTGTATGGCCTCCCCTCCCCGTGCCCACCTCCCCAGGATAGGCTCACTGGGCTCCCAGTGAAATGTCTCTCTTTAAAAAAAAAATTTTTTACACACACACACACACACACACACACACACACACACACACACACATAAAGATATACATACACATATATTATTTATTTATTTTTAGCATTCTTTTTTTTATTTTAAACTCCAAATTTTTAACCCTCCCTTCAGCCCAGACTCAACCCATTGGGAAGGCAAGCAAAATAATATTAATTACACATGTGAAGTCATGCAAACTATATTTCTAAGTTAGCCAAGTCACCCCAAAAGGGCAAGAAAAATAAAGTTAAAAGTCTGTTTCAATCTACATTCAGGGTTCATCAGTTCTCTCTAGAGGTAAATGGCCTTTTTCATGGTGGGTCCTACAGTATTGTCTTGGATCATCGTATCTCAATGAAATTTAATGAATGAATAAAAATCCCTGAGCCCGGGAGAGGGGAGCTATGATTGTCCTTAGTCTACGTTCACCAGAAATCAGAAGACCTAAGACGGAGGCCTCTCTCACCCTGAACTTGCCCCGTGACCCCAGACAGCCTCCTTCACAAGTGACTAAACTCCACAAACGCCTATTTGGACATTTAAAGAACTAGTCATAGTCATAAAAATAGTTAGCATTTATATCACAGTTTAAAGCGTTTTATATGCTATCTCCCCCAAAAGCCCCAATGGCCCTGAGAGATGGAAGCCAATATTATCATCTCCATTGTATATATAAAGAGAAAATGAGCCATTAAGGGACCTGCCCAGAGTCACACAGCTAGCAAATGTCAGAGGCAGCATCTGAACTCAGGTCTTCCTTCCAAGGCCAGGGCTCTATTCACTAGGACACCTCAATGCCATCCAATGTGTACAAAGCACTAGACAAACAGAGTTGTCCAAGTATGACAACTTTCCACCTACCACCTGCCTCAAGGACCTTCTAACCTCATGGAATAATTAAAGACAAGTACAAAAGAATTAGGATGAAGAAGGAAAAAAAACAAGTGTTACAACACTTGTACAAATGAAGCCCCCCAGAATTCAGGAAAGGCTTTGGGAATCAGAGCAGGCACAATGGGAGAGTGAGCAGTTGATCAGGGGACTTGAAGTCAAGAAATTTGCAACAGATGGATACAGGAGCAGGTGCATTCCAGTTGTAGGGGTCCTACAGAGTAAATATACAACTTGGGGAAGGGTGAGGAGTCCAAATTCTCTGAGTGAATATAGATCATGTCAAAGAGGGTGGGGAGAAGTTACAGGAAGTACTGCCTGAAAACCAGGTTGTGGTGTCTGGATGTGATTCAATAGAAAATGGGGAGCCAAGGGAAGTGCTTGAGCTGGGATGGGATGGGAATTGGGAAGAAATTATTCTGGTGGCATGAAAAGGCATGATTAGCCAGGGAAGAGATTTAAGGCAGAGAGGTGTGTGTGTGGGGGGGGGGGGGGGGGTACTGTAACAGGGAACGAGGAGTTGACCAGCATAGGGGAAATGGAACTCTAAAGAAGGAGAAAGATGCTAAGAAATACTGCAGATCAATAATTCACAGTCTGAATGGAATTGAGTTTTAATTTCCTCTTCAGTAAAACATGGTAAAAAATGATAGTTGTGGGCTCTCTTCCAGTCCTAACATTCTTTATTCTAAGCTTCCTTCCAGTTCTGATGTCCAACGTTCTCACGTCCTTCTGAACTCTTGACTTCAAATGTTCTCTGCATTCTAGGGCCTCTCTTGGTTCTGATATTCTAGGTTCCAAGGCCCTTCCCAGCTATGATACTCTCTTTTAAGACCCCTCTCAGCTCTGACAGTCACTATTTTTTCAGTGCTTACCTAACCTTCCTTCTAGCTCTGATGGTCTACATTTTAAGATTCCTTCCATGCCTAAGTTCTTGAGTCTATACTAGGAACCTGTCCAAGATCAGTTAATGGTCAAACCTGGCCTAGGTGGCCGGAGTCAGGCCTGTGGACAGAGAGCCCATGCCTACAACCTAGCCAGCTAATTACATGCCCAAGGGGTGGCCACCCAGAGAAAGCTCTGCAGGGAAAATGAGACCATTCTAGGAGGTAACATATATATCTTTCAGTTCTTTAACTCTCTGGGTGTTCCCTCCCCCATGCCCTGATCTTTGAGCATGACACAGTGAGCCATGCGTGCCTCACACCCACCCACTAAGGCAATTCCTTCTTCGCAGAGATGCCGAGGATACCAAGAGGCCTTACCTGATAATGGGCCAGGGTATTGAGTCTCTTCCAGTCATTGTCTATCTTGGTGGTGACGTCCTCATCCTGCAGGATAATTCTGGCCATTCGGCCCTGGCGCCACTCTGTGCAATGGGAGGAAAATAAGGGCAAGACTGAACCTAGGCAGTCAGTGATTTGGTAAGCAAAAGGCCAAGAGTCTGAGAGTGGCTCCAGGGAGCTTCTGTTCTAGTCTAGGGGCATCCTGAGATAAGTCACAAGAAGGAGCCAGGGCAAAGGGTTGGCATGGCTGCTGTTCTAGCTAGAAGGCTCCTCCACCCTAGGCATCCTGGGCTCGTCCTCTGGATGTACGCTTCTCGTTGCCCCCCCAGTGCCTTGATTCATTCTGTCTCCTGCACTCCAGCTGGCCACCTCATACCATTATTTCCCCATTTTGTGTGTATATTTTGCTTCACAGAGAGGCTCCCTGAGATTCTTCTAACTATCAACATTTGTTTTTTCAGCCTTCCAGGGGCCATGTTTGCCCCTTTCCTGGTGTCCCATGGGGCTCAACACACACTAGTCATGCTGGGCTCCTGGGCCTCTCCTCCAAACTAAGTCCTGCCTGTCCACTTCACTGCAAAGACTTCCTTGAACCCTCCAACTTGCTCTGGTCTGTCCCTCCTGGGGTTTATTAAAGTTATTTCAGTCTCTACCATACAATTTAGTGCTTGACTAGCCACGTGAGTATTGTTTACCCACCAAAGAGGGCACCCTCCATGAGGACAAGAGTGCTTTGTCCTCCTGTCCAGGCTCTAGCACTAAAGGGAATCAGTTAAAAATGTGTCAATGGACAGAATCCCAGGATAGCTCTGAAACCAAGACATCTTCCTGGGCATCACCTGGTTTCTAGGGACCACAAGGTTGAGTTGGGGACCTCTTCAGCCCCATCCTATCCTCTGGGTCTACAGGGCCACCAGAATCCACCAGACCCTGTGGGAGTACTCCCCAGGTACCAGCCTGACAGGTCATTGGGCCTCCTGGAGGAATGGGCAGCGGTCAGCTGTCCTGGAGTCCAGAGTCTCTAGCCTTCCCATCCCACCCAGAGCATACTGGATCTCTGGCTCACCCAGGTCCATGTCCCCAGCCTTGGGTCTCTGGGAGTACGGAACACCCTTGTAAACAGCATCCAGCAGCTTCTCCTTCACTTGGGTGATGGTGTCACAGTTCAGCACTTTGACTGGTATCTCCGGGGCATTCTCATTCTCCGGATTCACACAGTTCAGTGTCTGGATTGGGGAAGGAATTGAGGAAGAGCCATTGAGGGGAGGAAGGGTGCTCTCCTGAGGCCCCAGGCCAAAGCAGGGTCTATTTTTTCTTGTCCAAGACAGCCATCCCTGCTCTCCCTGTGTACCAACCCTCAGTCCCAGCCCAGGACCGAAGGAAGAGACACTTGTCCACCACACAAAAGGGCTGAGTCACTTTAGAACCGGCCCACCATCCAGCAAATGGACTCTAAAGGTCACACGAAAGAAGAAAATTCCAACAAGAAGGAGTGAACGCCTTTATACCTCCCAAGTTGCCCTCACTGGCTATTCCCATGATGTACCACTTAATCATAGATGATCTCATACAACGGAAGGTCATGTGGTTTGGAAAGAGAAGAGGCCTCGGGTCAAGAGATGACAGTTGGAGTCCTGGCCCTGTGATTTATTAGCTACAGGTGCTCAGAAAATGCCTTGCCTCCTTCTTAAGATGCTCTAAGAATCAAATGAGATCATGGAGGTGGGACATGCCTGGTGACTTGTAAAACAGACTTAGACCTTAGAGTACACTCAGCCCAACTCTCTAATTTAATTCAATTAAAGCTTAATGCTCTAATTTAATGGAATAAAAACCCTGACCTTCCATCTTAGAATCAATACTGTGTATTAGTTCTAAGGTAGAAGAGTGGTAAGGGCTAGGCAGTGGGTCAAGTGACTTGCCCAGGGTCACACAGCTAGGAAGTGTCTGAGGTCAAATTAGAATCCAGGACCTCCTATCTCTGGGTCTGACTCTCAATACACTGAGCCACCTCATTGCCCCCAGGCCCAGGGAGTCTAAGCGGCCTACCCCATGTGGCATGACAAGAAAGAGACAAGGCTTAAACCAAGGTCTACCCACTATGTGATGCCACCTCTTAAAGACAAGCATTACTGTTCTTTGATCATCTACCTATGGGAGTTTTGTCTCCTGTGTCTCCTTCCTCTGTAAATGCTCTGCCACCAGGCCTGGGAAAGGGCTAGGACCCTGGCATTTTCTCTAGGAATACCTGTCTGACAGATATCCAACTCTCAGTTGGACTATGAAACTTTAAGGAGCTAAGAGAGATCTGGAAATCCCAGACTAGGAAAAGGGCCCAGGTATGCAAGTTGCAACTGGGAAAGGAAGCCAAGTGTCATGGCGATATGTAGAAAGGAACCCAAATTTGGATGAAGGCTCCTGTGCAGTGATCACACTTAGTGTTGGGGATGATCCAACAGCCCTTAAAAGACCCTGCATAGAAAGTCAATGCCAGACATGCCCCAAAGCCCTCCTCGTCCCCCTTCCCAGTCACCCTCAAAATATCATGACCAAAGGGAGCCCCCCAAGACAATGGGAATGGCCACATTTGTGCCCAAAGGGACCAGTGGGAAAGACAGGGCCACCTTGACTCACCAACATCTTGTAGTCAATCTGCTGGCGGATGAGTTTGTCTTCACTCAAGGAATAGCGAGCCTCACCAGTGATGGCATCGATTGGGCCTTTCTCCATCTGTTGCTTGATGGCACAGTACAGCATGAAGAGAGGCTCCCCTGCACACTCCTAAGGTGGGAGGACACAAAGGAGCCTTGGTCACAGAGGACAAGACATGCATACCCTTTCTGGAGTCTACAATTCGAGAACTGGGCCCCTGCAGCTTTGGGCTCACCACCCCAAACCAAGCAGGACAGTCATGATGAGGAATCTTGAGGGCTCACTTCTGCCAGGAAGCCACCCAGATGAATATACCTTCCCCTGAGTTCCGCCACCTTTGAACTCCTACAGCATCTATCTGAACCAGGTACTTATCATTAACTGCTACTATTGTAGTTGTTTGTCCTCTGCACCCACAGAGTACCAAAGGGACATCACTTGATGTGAGCACAAACCGGATTTAAGTGAGGCCGAGCCACTTTTCTAAATGTCCCTTCTCTGCTGTTTCAAGAGAATGGCCTCCTATCTCCCATCAGCAGAGCAGGGTCAGGCTGTGCCCCATGCCTATGATGGGCTCCCTCCTCACCTCCAGGCTCTGAATCCCCGGTATCCCTAAAGTTTAGCTTTAACACCACCTCTTCCACAAGGCCTTCCCAAATCCTCCAGCAGCTAGAGCATTTCTTGCCAAAATTCCTTTGCTGGTCCTATTTCCATACGTATAGGTTATTTCCCTCATTTTTAGGGCAGGCCCTGTTTCATTTTTGTCACGGTACCCCAAGCACCCATCACAGTGAGTGCCTGGAGCATAGCTACTAATCAGAAGCTTATGGACTGTCTGATCGTCTGAGGAACATAAGCTATGCACACATCATCAGGCTAGGAGGCCTAACCCCTGGCACAAGACTGAACAGAGCTAACTCCCATGTGGTTCCACTGGCTACCCCCTCTGGGCCACATCTCTATCAGAATCCCATCCATCTGGACATTAATGCATTGCTGGTGGAGTTGTGAACTGATCCAACCATTCTGGAGGGCAATTTGGAACTATGCCCAAAGGGCACTAAAAGACTGTCTGCCCTTTGATCCAGCCATAGCACTGCTGGGTTTGTACCCCAAAGAGATAATAAGGAAAAAGACCAGTACAAGAATATTCATAGCTGCACTCTTTGTGGTGGCAAACAATTGGAAAATGAAGGGATGCCCTTTAAATGGCTGAACAAATTGTGGTATATGTTGGTGATGGAATACTATTGTGCTCAAAGGAATAATAAAGTGGAGGAGTTCCATGGAGACTGGAACAACCTCCAGGAAGTGATGCAGAGCGAGAGGAGCAGAACCAGGAGAACATTGTACACAGAGACTGATACACTGTGGTACAACTGAATGTAATAGACTTCTCCATTAGTGGCAATGCAGTAATCCTGAACAACTTGGAGGGATCTATGAGAAAAAACACTATCCACGTTCAGAGGAAACACTGTGGGAGTAAAAACACCGAAGAAAAACAACTGCTTGAATACATGGGTCGAGGGGATATGATTAGGGATATAAGCTCTAAATGAACATCCTGGTGCAAACATCAACAACATGGATATAGGTTCTGATCAAGGACACAAGTAATACCCAATGAAATTGCAGTTGGCCGCGGGAAGGGTGGGTGGAGGGAAGGGAGGGAAATAAAGTAAGTATTGTAACCAAAAAAATTAAATTAAATTAAAATTTAAAAAAAAAAGAATCCCATTCATTTGTCCTTCCAGGGCCAGTTCAACTTGGCCCCTCTCTGGGAAGCCTCCTCTGACCAGTGTCCAGAGTGTCTGCTTCCTCCAACAGCCCTAACACTTGGGATGTGCACAGCTTCACTCTGCATGATTCTGCCCTGACTCCCCATCACTGCTGCTTCATCTCCCCTTGGGAGTCCCCCTCTAGGTGCCAGTCTTTGGCATGGCCACCAAGTGAGATGGTTTGGGGTGGGAGGGGAGGCTGGACCTGGACTGGATCTGTGAAAGGAACTCCTAGCGTGATGAAGTCTTCTGCAGGGCAGCAAGCCTAAGGCACACAAAGGATGCTGAAGGTTTTGAACCTAGGTCTTCCTGCCTCACAGTTCAGTCCCTATCTCCTAGCCACACTGCTTTTCAGTGATGAAATTGCACACGCAAAATGCTGTCATGTGTCACCAGGGTATCTTATTATTAGCCGGGGAGTTCCTCAAGGGTCCAGCCCATGACTCTGGATTCTCATGGCTAAGGGGCCCCAGGCAGGGCTGACCATAGGAAATAGCAGTATCACTGGCAACAAGGAAAGGAGCCAAAAGAAGGTCCCTGTGTCTAAAGAGCATTTGAATCGCTGCAGAACACAGAGACGGCTGCCTGTAGAATGCCAGAAACATGACGGCTCCAGCCTTGGCTCTGTAACTTGTGTGACCCTGGGCAAGGCCCATCATCTCTAGGGCTTCACTATTCATTTATAAAATCACAGGGACAGAACTTGACCTCTAACGTCACTTCCAGTTAAAAATCTGGAAGCCTGAGGGGGCAACTAGGTGGCTTAAGGGACTGACATTCAGGCCTAGAGATAGGAAGTCCTGGGATCAAATCTAGGCTCAGATACTTCCTAGCTGTGTGGCCCTGGGCAAGTCACTTGACCCTGAAACTTAGTAAGAGCCTGTTATGCCTTTGTGAGACTTTGTGACTAAGTAGGAATTCCACTTTCTAGCCCCACAATTCTATTTACATTCCTTCATATTGTGGGTGAGAAGCCCAGGTTAAGTGGCTAAGAGTATCAGGGCTCTGGGGAAGGAGGTCAGTGATGGTTCCCAGGCCCGGAGTAGGGGAGAGAGCTGGGCCCTGAAGTTACAGAGCCAAGGCTGGAGCCGTCATCTTTCTGGCTCTCTACAGTCAGCCAGAGGCCCTTAGGATCCATGTCCAATGAACACCAATTCAAGACATAATGAGGAGGCATCTTAGAGGGCCCTGAAAGGAGCTTCCTGTCTCTCAGGTTCCACTTCCTGTCTGTACCAGGGGGACAGACCAGGGGGAATCTGGGCTCTTTCCAGCTTTAGAGGGCTCCAACTCAACAATCCCAAGCAAAGTGGCCCCAAGGCCTGGCCTCACCAGGAGGAGCTCAGCCCATCCGGTGCCTGGCACCCAGCATCCAAGGCTGCCCCCTCTAAGGTCCAACAGACTCTTGCGAGAGGGCTTCCCACTTGGGGACAAAGGGCCAGCAGCAAACAGCAGAGGAGTTCCAATGGCCTCTTCCCTCCTCCCCGGCCACCTCACAAATAAATTGTCCTTTGGACCAAAGTGCAGCGCTCCCCCTGTCACCATATGCTGTTAGCATCTCGTTAGCATCTGCGGTAATTAAAGAGACAGCTGCTAACGAGCAGGAGCACGCATATATCATCCCGAGACCTTCCGACAACACGCCTGTCTTTGAAATTATGTTTCATTTGCAAACTCGGCTTCATTAAGTCGGCTTCAGGAGAGGAGGAAAAAGAGCGCCGGAGAAGGGGAGAATAAGAAAGACGACCCAATTTGGAGCCGGAGCCACTTATTAATAGCCGTCTCTTCCTGGAAGATGTGGAAGCCGAAAGGAAGAGTGTGAAGGCCCGCAGCCTGAGGAGCTGAGGCCTGCACCCTCCCAGTCTTCACAGCTGAAGGGGCTCCTCTGGTCAAAGTGTAGGGGGATGGAAGGAGGCTGAGTGGCCGGACTGCCCCCCAACAACCCCGGAGAGAACAGGAAGCCTAATATGCCCAAAGTCTTTGTAAGTGATAAAGCATCACAAATATTATCATTTCTCCTCATCCCAGGTTTTGTCCTCTGGGCTCTACCCTACCTGAATCAGCTCTCACTTCTTCCATGAAGTCCTCCCAGATAGGAGCACTGTCTCAGAATCAGGAGTCCCAGGCTCTACTCTTGGCTTTGAGGTTCAACAGCTGCATCATCTCAGCCAAGTTACTCCCTGCTTCAGACCTCAGTGTATAATGGAAGTGACAGATGAGGGGGCTCGTAAGCCCCCTCACCCCAAGTCTGGTGAAGCCTATGGCCCCTTCTCAGAAGAGTGTTTTTAAATGTAGGAAAATAACTACATAAGATTAAATGGGAAACCAGTTATAGTGGAAGTGACCCAACTATCTCTTAAAAAGCCAAGTTCACAGCCCCAAGGTGCCCAAGCCTCTCCCTCAAATCTGGGTTCTACCCTTCTGCAGTCTAAGGTCTCTTCCAACCCATGCTCCAAAGTCTTCTCTAGTTCTGATACTCTGTGACAGAAGATCTTTCCCAGCTCTGACAGTCTGTTCCTAAATCCTAGTATTAGACTTTTGCACTCTAAGGTTGCACCTCGCTATATTCTCAGGCCTAGATATTCTATATTCTGTTTATCTAGGGGCTCTTCCAGTTCTGACATTCCACGCCATCATTTCCTGCCCAATTTGGACAGCCCGTTTACATCTATGGATCCTCCTCCTAACCTGGCCAAAAAATGCTGCTGACCGGACTAACGTGCCCTGCCGCCCCTGGCTAGGAGCCCGCGGGCCTCACGCTCACCACCCTGAAGGCTGCAGTTTCCTACAGAGATGCCCCAGGCAGAGACATACACCTTGTGCTGCCGGAGATCAGGGAGTGCTGGAAGTTCCCCCTCCCCCGCCCCCAGGCAGGAGGAGGGAGGAGGTAAGGCCTCCAAGCTCCGGGGAGAGCAAGACTGGGTGCCTGCATGGAAGATGCACATTCTAAAGAAGTTTCCAAATTGGAAAAGCCTCCCACAGGAGCCATGACATCATGTGGCGAGGCAGTCATCCCTGGCAACTCTCAGGCCCACAGTCACAGATGGGCACCAGCTGAGGCATCAACAGAGGCCCTGAGGGAAAAGACATTTTGGGTCGAGTCTGGGAGGCTCAGAGTCCTGCCTGGAGCAGAGAGGAGGGAGAATCCCTGATAAGAGGGGTAGGGGGTGAGGCCTGCGCAACAGGCATGAGAGAGGAAAGGAGAAAGCACAAAGGAGAGCAAGGCCCAGCTCCAGCGCTTCCTAGCAGTCCTTGGCCTCAGTTTCTCCATCTATAAATTTGGGTACTAACGCTCACACAATCCACCTCTCAGGGATATTATGAGCCAAGGGCCCTTGCTAGATGCTAGGCATTGTGCTAAGGGAACGGAATACAAAAACAAAAGCAAACGAGTCCTTGCCCTCAAAGAGCTTACATTCTATGGGGGAAACAATGGGTATGTGTGTATACACACATAAAGAGTAATCAAGTAATATAGAAATAATATCAATACCTAAATAGTTATATTATTAGATATTGGTCATGACTGTATTATTCATTTCATTCTATTTTAGATGTTATAAATATCAAAATAATATAAATATGGCCATATATAAATGCACTGTACTTACGTATAATTTTCTATATCATTCCTAGAATACATATTGTAAAATCTATGTTCTAACATTGTCTGTCCTATCTAGAGAGATGACAAGATACAGAGATAGAGGCTCTTGGCCTTCTTTCCATGAGGGATGGCACTAAGGATGTGGAATCGCAGTATATTTTGCCATATATGGCCGACACAGTGGTGTTGCCGAACAGCTGGTTTTCCTCTTTCTTTTCTAATCTTTACTACAAGGGCCTGCTTCCCTGGGAGGAGAGGAAGGAGAAATAGTTAAAAATATGAGAGTGGACTAAGAACAAATGGTATAGTCGAGTATTCTTTTCATTGTGGGGCCATCTACTCTCGGACCTAAATCGAAGAACATTTTTATCAATAACTGGAATAAAGAGATAGCTGCACATTTAGGAAACTTACAGATGTCAAAAAACAAGAGAGAAAGGAAGGGAGAAGGGGAAGAGAGG